>NW_024521428.1:3836109-3928100 GCF_017590135.1 Pyrgilauda ruficollis | reverse complement strand
GAGGCGGCGCCCGCCCCGCGCACGCAGCGCCCGCGTCCGCGCAGCGCCCGCTCGGCGCGGGGGGGCGGCACAGCCCGGAGGGCAGGGGGAGTTGGTTGCAACTTGCACCCCCGTGGGGGGCTTGGCCCGCCGAAGTTGGGTCTGGGGTGGGGGTTTTTCCCCCCTCTTCCTCCTCCTCTTCCCTCTCCTCCTCCTGGCCAGGTACCCTGGGGTGGGCCACAGCACCCCGGCTCACCCGCACTTCACGCGTGGTAAGCACCACGATGTTCGGCTGAGGAACACTGGGGAGAAATTGTGGGCCGGGGACCTGGTTCTCTGTGCTGGAGCCAGCAGCCCGGGTTGCTCCCAGGGGCATTGTGGGCCGGGGACCTGGTTCTCTGTGCTGGAGCCAGCAGCCCAGGGGATCTCTCCGCAGTCCAGGGGTTGGGCTGGGTTAAGGCCTTTTTGCACCAATTCCTCATTAGATGTGTAATAAACTGCACCTGTGCAAGTCTTCATGTCCATACAGGTCCATCTAGATCTGCACAGGCAATTAAAGGTCCCTGGATTGCACGAAGCCTTTAAAAATGAGTGATCTCTGGTTAAAAATAAAAGTACCAATCATCAGCAATTGCCACCCAAAGCGAGTAAGATGCCTTGCACTGCCATCCAGCCTGCGTGAGGCACCGGCTGTGATATCTGGCTGGCCAGGGGAGGCAGGCGCTTCTGATTTGTAGTTGCTGAATCACATTAAGAGAGGTTAACACACATTAAATACTTTCCAGAATACTGGGCTTTTCAGCTAAGCAGTGAGTAGCTGCCAGAGAAGTGCCATGTCATCGCAGACAGGGAGAAGAAATGTGCAAAATCCGTGACGAAAAGAGGGGGCTATTCATGCAACCGCACCAACGCAGAATATCTGCAGAGCGATCCCACACTGGGAGATCCCTGCTCTTGGAGACCGAGCCAACCCAGCTGGCAGCTGGCTAGGGCACCCTGACGTGCATGACACCCTGGCAGCCCAGAGCAGTGCTCAGGCTCAAGTATTTATGCAGGCTTCTCGTCTGCTTTTGTGACTGTATGTTATTCGTTCCTGAGTTAGCTTGATTTAATTTAGGGTTGGTAACCTTGCACAAGCTGCGTCGCAGCTTTGGCTGCAGCGTAGGCACACTCCAAGGGAAAGGTTTGAAAACCCGTTTGCTCGGGTGTGAAAACACTTTGCACGCCAGTTTCGGCGAGTCATCTCAAACTCCCAAGCCACTCCACAGCTGCTTCTGTTCCCTTGCACAGCCAAGGTGGTGCTGCCTCCTACTGCCAGAAGTCCCCCGACCCTCGGGATGTGGCACATCTTCAGCCTGGAGTGACACACGGGAGCCGGCTCCTGTAAAGCCCGTCTCCTCACTTTCCCCGAGGGGATGGAGAAGGATGTGTCCCGGTTGGGCAGGCTTGTGGCACCCCCTGCCTACCCAGAGCAAATGAAGTTGAAAATGACAAAAAATCATGCCAGTTCAGATGCCAGGCTTAGTACAGTATGAATGGATACATAAAGCCGCCTGAAAACAGGTTTTCCGTCAGCTGGGGTAAAGCTTACCACGACAGAAGATTGAGTCTGGAAAGCAGGTAACATTCTCAACAAACACATTACTTATGTGCGAAGGAGTGAAGGGCAGCATATTTACGCTGACCTTTTCAAGCAACAGCCTGTGCTGCCTCACTCTCCTTATTTTAAGGGAGGTTGTGCAACCCCCATTGCAGCATGACCCTGGTTCTTTCCCTGAGATCCAGCTTAAGCAGTGATTTGCAGAAGTGCTTAAATCACCTCTGAAATGGTACATACAGCAGGGCAAGCTTAAGCTGCCTTTATGGACTAAATCACTAGAAGTGGGACCCCCTTTACACCACTGCTGGAATTTACCCCAGGTCATTCTGTAAAGAGCAAGGTGGACTGCAATGCTCACAAGTGGTGACTTGTGTGGAAACTTGGAAGCAAAATTCCATAGGCTAAATTCATCACCCAAACTGAGATCAATAGAAAATGTAAACAAACAACATGAACAACACTGAGTGAATTAAATTTCAAAGAGTAATACATAATGATAGACAGTATGTTTTATGTTTTTAATATGTTTTAACACAAAAAATTATTATTTTTCTTTTACATTTCTTGAATGTGTATCATTACTCTGGTGTTCTTTTCTTTCCAATCATGGCTGTGATTCTCCTCTCATGCAGAGCAGAGAACATCAAGACTAATTGCATTGAAATTAATGTCAATTCAAAATCCCAACTGCTTTGGCTATCTGCCAGGTGCTCGATGTTTCCTCTGACCCTGGCAGCATTTTTGAAACTCCTTGTATGTGCGATCTCACTTACAGGTTAGCCTTCCACCCTTAAATTTGCTTCCCCTGTGATGTGCTTGGCTGGGTTCCTGTGCTGGCTCCTCAGTATAGCACTGTGCTTGGTCCCTGTGGCTGGAGTATCCTCTGTGCTCCATGTCTTATTCATTCAAATCCTTCCCTCTTTCCAGCCACTGAACAGTAAACTCACCTGCTGCTTTCTTACTTAGAAGTGGCCCATCTATCTCCAGTGGGTTCCATGATCAAAACCATAACATGCAGTAAATTGACACAGACTGTTTAAAAAAACTTCAGGATGGTGACTGAAGAAAGTCCTTCCCCACCGCCTGTTGCAACCCACAGCTTTCCCGCAGCCACCAGCAATCCCCTGTCATCCCTGGCTGTGTGACTTGTCAATGTATTTTCAACTCCTGTGGGGAATGAAACCTGCCTTTTTACAAAAGCATGGCATTATATAAATAAAAATATGCCATGTGCTATCTAATCCTGCTCGTTACACATATATTTTTCGTGATTCATATAGACATTACTTGTCTCTTCATTGTGCTCTTTCCTCTGTTAACAACTCTTCATTAAGAATAAGCAAGCAACTGTGCCCAGTCAAGCAGACTTTGTAAGAGCCGAAGGCCTAGGAACAATATGTAATTCAAATCCCTTACATAAAGATTGCATGTAGCAGGAAAGCTGAACATCATCTTAAAAGTTGACATTTCCCTCTACTCAGGCTCTCTGTCTTAAGCGTGGCATAGCAACTGCCTGAGGAAGAGTAAAGATAATTTTAATGTAACATAAAATAAGGGGGAGGTGAGAAATACTACATTCCTTGTCAACATCCTGTACGCAAAACATTGCCATAGTATCTCTTTGGTATGACCTACCTTTAAAACACATACCCAGCAAGAAATTAATTCCCAGCAAATTTGTAAGACCTTAGCTGAATGCTTTTGAAGAACAGAAGAGAGGAATTCTGGAGGTGGCCAGTGCAGGAAATGCTTTAGCATTAGCACGGTGTGTCTCAAGAACAAGAAGTTCTACATCTTGCCCCACTTGTGACACACCAATGCAGACTGGTGGGACACAGGCAGAACCTCTTTTTTGCCTGTGAATTTCAGTGGTTGCTGGGGACAGCCTCACAGCCATGTACATGCAGCGTGGTCCAGGATGAGACAGTGCATGTCACATCCTGTGGTTTCAGAGACAAAGTGAGAGCTGCTCACCTCACCACATCTCTTCATTAAATCCATGCCTGCTCTTGTCCCAACAGCCTAATCCATCAGCCATTCCTTCAGAGGGCAGACTGCTGCATTGTTTGGCAGGGAGGGTTACCAAGCACAGTCACACGTTTCTTGGTGTGTGATGCTCTTCCACCTCTCACTGCAAGGCAGTGCTCCCAGGGCAGCTCTGGTAAGTGCCCTGAACCCTTACAGGCTGGGGCAGGACACACATGGTTCCTCAGTGAGTGTTTACATAACAGCCAGACACTAATTTCTTCCATGAGATGAAAAAAAAAAAAAAGCCAAGAAGCATTATTTAGTCTTGCTTTAGCATCTCATCACCATTCTGAGCAGTACCTATTTCTGCTGGGCACCAGCTCCACAGGGGCAAGAGATCCTAAATTAGAGCCAGTTTTGCAGAATCAGTCCCTCAGTGCTTTTGGATGTGTTTTGTTTTTCCAGGGGTCTCTAAAGTAGTCTAATGAGTACACTTTATAATAGGTTTGCTATTTAAATTCAAATACAGTGTTCCACTGCAGATACTTACATGCTTAAGTGTAAATAGTTTTCAATGTAGTAGTGGGTTTTCATAACCTCATCGTTTACAGCAAAGGCAAACCCTCTGGATTATCTAGTCTAGCCACCTGTATATCACAGCCTATCCAGTGTCACTGTTCTTCCCATATTGAGCTCAGTAACTTGCAGTTTGAGCAGTTGCACAGTCCATAGTTTAGTACTCTTAACATAATAAAATGTACATTTGGAAACAATTTTTTTCTCTAACTAACTTTACTTTCTCTCTGTATCTATATGTCTTCAACCAGATAATGTTTCATTAAATCATGTTTAAGTTCCAGCTTAAATTATGCTAAATTCCAGCACAATGGCTGGTGTTGCTTCAGCAGAGAGAGAAATAAGCTCTGAATTGTGTTTCCCTATTTATTTAAACTTGCAATCTGCTTTGAAATTCCTTAGGATGAAACTTGTGTTTATGCCTGATCACTAACATACGCCTAACCTTAACTGACTCAGCAGGTGTAAGTGCTTCTTGATTCTGTGCTCTTACACGCTCCTTTATTGCATTATTGTATATTGTATTCGTTAGATGGCTCTTCTCTAGTCACTACAAAAGATGCCAAAAATATTGTGAATGATTTCTCTCCTGTAAATATCATCACAGTCTATTTATACACTGTAGATTCTGAGATTTGATAAGACCAGAGTGTAATATGGCATGGATACAGATGCTGTCAAAGTTAAGTTAACACAACATATTTCATCACTCTCCCACTTAACATGCATAATACACAAATGGTTGCAAGCTATCACTCTTTTAAAGAAGCAAAATATATGGATTTAATTTTTAATGATTTAACTTGGTAATTAATCCAAATTATTAGTTAACAATAGCTAAAACAGAGAACTATAATGGATTCTCTGGATAATGAAAATATTTATTATTTTAATAAAGGTGCATGGCTGGAAGTCTAAGTCAAGTCTTAGTCTACTGGCCACATATTGCTCTTGATTCACACATAATACCCCCACAGAGGTAGGTGGATGGCTGTGTCCCCAAACAAAGAAATATAAATTGCTGTTTCCAAATATTGATGACAACATCTATCATGTCAGCTGCAGAATTGATCCATCTTAAATTATAAACCAGGGCTGATGGAATTATGCCAATTAGAGAGACACAGATTTTTTTTTCCTCTTGTTTTTCTCTTTCCTATAGTTTTTACCCACACAAAAGGTTTGGAGACCTATTAATATTATCAAAGTCTTTTTGTCACCTGAGCCCCAAAGAAAGATTCAAAAAGAAAATGTAATTGCTGAACAGAAGTGCTGTGAGGGCTGTTTCAGGCTCAGGGGAGGGGAAGGTCAAGTTTTTAACCTGGGAACAAAAGGACTGAACCCAATGCTATGAGTGGGGTTTCCCTGGAGTCCAGGGCGAACAAAGCCCTTTTGCTGGATGGTGGCTTTGTGGTGATGGGGAGGGCACGACCTGCTGGCAATGAGCACGGCAGGTACACGCCACCCTCCAAACCAGAGCCCACAGAGGGCTCTGCAGGTTGGGGTCAGCACAGGGGGCAGGGGGGCAGCAAAGAGAGTGTCCCCAGTGACAGCTCCCAATTACACTTGCCAGGCCAGTCACCCCCCAACAGATGTCAGGGGCCATCTCACAAAGTGGCCAAGGGATCAGTGGATGGACGCTCAAGCTGGTCACCGCTGCTGGCAGCACACAATGCCCCTTGGACCCAAAAGAGAAAGGTTATTAACCTATCCCTCATCTTTCCTCCAAAGACTTCTGAGTTTGTGAGTGGTGTCAGATTCTGTTAAGCGATTACTACCTATTTCCTTTTGTCTTGCATTTGTGCCTTGTAAACAGCTTTAATAAATGCCATAATTACAATTCTCAGTGACTGCACCAGTTTAAGGGTGCATCTTTTCAGAGCATCTCTTGGAGCAGTGGCTCCCTGAAGAAAACCTCCATGTGACCGAGTTGCTGCCTGGCAGCCTTCGTTGAACAGAGACAAGCTGGAGACAAAGGCAGTGGTGCACAGCACAGTCCCTGCCTGCCTCCACATTGTGCCAGAGGCTGTGCTTGTTCCACTGCCTCCACCTCACAGGCAAGCCCTGAGCAGTGCCAGTACTGAGAAATCTGAGAAAGATCACAGTGACATAATATATATATATGTGTGTGTGTGTTTTTGTGTATATACATATATATATATACACACATATATATATATATATATATATATATATATACACACACACACACAAATAGATATATTTGGGATAATTGCATTTGCAAACCAAAACAAGGAGGAGGTGGGTGATCCTCACTGAACAATCCCAGAGACTCGTGTGTTCTTTCTGGGGGTCTTAGGTGCTGCTGTGAGCTGGGGTTATGTATCAGCAGCCAGGACCTGCTGTGGAGCATGAGTTGGGAGTGGAGTTACAGCCAGCATGACATTCCCATGCTGGCTAGTTGTGGTCCATTGGTCATCTTCTCTGGCATCTGAAACAGGGTGTGCCTTCATGCTTTCCTACACAGGTCACCCAAACTGGACTTGGAGGTTGCTCCTTGCTCTTCTCCGAAACTAAGCAAAGATGCTCAGCTTTGGGGGGCAGGTCCTTTGCTTCCTGCTCCTTGCCTTTCACAGCAAAGGTTTATTAGAGGCAAGGAGATCGTCCAGCGCAATCCCCTAGCAGGTGTGGATGTGGACTTCCCAGGGAAGTTACTCTTAGAAAGGGACATCTAATGGTGAGGAACAAGAGATGACAGGGGTAATGATCTGCCTGGGTGACAAGGTGACTATTCAGAAATAGCAGGCACGTAAAACCCCACAGTTTAAGGTGGGATCTTTCATCACTGCTAACATCTCAGGAGGTGACGAAGGACTTGCCATGGGTGCAAGTCAACCTATCACAGCCATGTGGAAATGTGTTCTCTGCCTTCCTCTAGCAGCCAGAGCTGCTGGTCAGTTCCTGGGCTTGCAAGATTCCTGTTTGGGTCCAGGGTGGCCCATCCAATCTTCCCTCTTTAATTAGATACTTGATGATACAGCAAAGCCCCAGAAAATGCCTCTCAGCTGAAATCTTTGTTTCTGGGGTACCAGGAGCACCATGCAGGGGAACGTTTTGTTTCATGAGGGAAAAAGAGGACCTTTGGAAAGGTAGTAAGGTGTTTAAAGCATTATTTCTGGATGTTTTTGTGGGGTTTTAATGTACAAAATGTTGTGTACCAAAGTTAAAGGTCATGGACCTTTAGAGAAATTAAAAGGATTCTCTGAAAAGAGGTTGAATATATTTAAAATTTATGAGTGTGCACCCATGCAAATTGGAAAAGGAAATTAAACTATATCTGCAGAAAAGAAAAAATAAATCTACTTACATATGATGTAATTTAGAAAATCAGCTGTAGCTCTGAATGATGTCTGGACGAAGGGATAAAGTAATGCTGAAGAAGGCTTTATATTTGGTCTTAAAAAGCCACATGGAGCCACAGGGAATAAGGGTTTGCAATATAAATGTATACTAGTTATGAAGAGTTTCCATGGAATGAAAACTATACCTAGCTGACTTTCAGCTAAGAGAGAAAAAAAACAGAGAGAACAAGTACAGTTTTTTCAACCTCATCAGTGTTTTCTGCACCAGTAGATCTCTGCTCCACACAACTGATTTGAAAACCTACACACTGATATTTTTTCCTATGTCTGGTTAGTATTTGTGGATCTCTATTTCCTATGCTGCACAAAATAAACTCCTAGTCAAAATAACTGGTCTGAGAACAAAGGAGGAAACGATGAGAGACGTAAAGCAGAAGGAAATAATTTGTGTGGGTATTTCAGGGAGACACAGAAAACAAGAGTAATTCACAATATTTTCCTTTAAACTAGAGGCAGAAGCTGCCTGTGTTTCCAGCCTGGCATGGCACAGTGCGCTACAATCTGTCTGCCACATTAAAAGAGCCGGTGATCTCAGCTCCATTTCTCGTGAGGAGGCACTCGCCGAGCAGTGCCGAACAATTGGGTCCCTGGGTAATAATTTTATTGGCAAGGCCAAGAAGGGAACGGCCGTGGAATTAATATTGCTGCACTGTGCTGTTCCAATTCTGAGGGCGAGAGAGGACTTTGCTTTATAATGCTGACACCGCAAATCCCTTAATGAGCACTAAATTCACTTAACAAAATTCTAACCCCCTCCGATTTCTGATCTAGCTTAGCATGTCGGCTTTACCTTGGAGTTTTCTGCCTTTCACTGGGCTATGCCATCAACCTGAGCATCCATAAAGCCTACATTCCTTTTTTATTCACTCTACCTGTTTATTGCTTAGTATATTTACCCTTTTATCAAGAACTTCCACTTGGTTAAGACTTGTTCAAGTATAAGCTCAACAGGAAGCATTTTCCTTTATACTGTAATAACTCTATATTGTTGCCTAGAGGGTGACAGAAAGTAACGTAAGATTCATAAAAATATAACTGTCTGAGCCAAGTAGATAGAATTATAGTAAGCATTAACCAAAGTGTATTTCTCTGTCCTATAGGGTGAAATCAGAACATCTTAATGTTTTCCTTCTTGGGTCACATAATTCTGCAAAAGTACGCCGAGAGAAATGCCAGACTGCTTCTGCTTGATTGTTACATTCTGTACCAGCCTTTCAAACAGGTTTGCAAATAAAATTACTTTATTTCATTATGTGTCATTTTACATTTTGCCCATGCATCACCCCACAGAGACCATTTGGTTTAAGACACTTTTTTCGTAAGCTATAAGCAATTGGAGTTTTAAACTCATTTAAACTGTATTCAGGATGCTTCTAGTATCCCCCTTTCACGTTTAACCATTAAAAGAGTATAGCCTTCAAAAAAGAAAAATGCATGTCTTATCTTTATTGTTTTTTTTTATCCAAGTAACAGCAAAAAATTCCAAACCTCGAAAAGGCACACTGCTGGAGAAATTTTAACCCTATTGGTACCAGCATGACGGTTTCTGAACATGACATTTCTGGTTTGTTTTCTTTAAACTGGATGAGGGAAGTGTAGGCATGCTAACTTTCCCTTCCAAACCAAGGGGGGTGAAATAGACCATACACCTCTCAGTCTCCTGCGGTGAGGAGGTGGCTGAGCCACGTCCTCCAGATCACCATGCTCCTTCCTCCTGAAAGAGGGGGTCAGCATTTAGGAACTGAAACCCAGTAAAGCCATATGCTCTGTGTCAGCAGCTAGACCAGCTCCATTAGCATCAGCAATAAGCTTCTCCATAATGCCTTACCGTGCTGCAGAAGAGCTACCCGTGTAGAGCAGCTGTCTCCTGCAAAGAGGAAGCAAAATTATAGCAGCAGCAGGATAAACACCGCAGGCAAAGTCATGAAGGTGATATTTGTCAGCAGTTGCAGGTTGAGAAAGAAACCTGGCACCTGAGTGACTGAAAGAATAAAGCATGAGATGGTCTACTTTAGTATTTTCATTATTTCATTTCAATATTTAGTCAAATTAGCAAGGCTTAAATAAGACGGAACCAGGTAGAGTTGTGTTGAGGAGACAGGTCGGAACTGGAAAGTCTAGGTCATTTTTCACATTTCTGGGTTTGACAGTTCTGATGTTTTCCTTGTTCTGGTTGCCTGGTAATAATTTAATACTTTTATTTCTATATTTACCTTATTTCTTAAAAAGCCAAAAGGTGGAGGTATGTTGACAGACTGGAAAAGGAAGCTATTACTAATTAAAATTATTTTAAGTCTAAGATTAAAATAGTGCTCCTGCATATAAATTTGCTTCAATGAGCTGGACCTGCTCTAATGTTAAATCACTGCAGAAATTAGGAAATGTATCAAACACAGTAACTGGGGACTAGATGGTGCCACTGTTTCATTGTGCAGAGTCTGGTTTCCCTATATCCTTCCCATGTCCACATGCAGCTTAGATGCCACTGGGTAAGTGTGCATTTCTGGTATAAATGAAATTCTTTCTCTTAAAAGGGACAAGACCAAATCCATGAAAATCAGTGAAAATTTCTGAACTAGCTTGAGGACAAGTTGGACCATGCCCAGAAAGAAACAGAGCATGGAAATCTGGGAGGCAGCGGTTATCTCTATTGTTTGCTGGTAGAGCTGGAAAGGAAATCTTGCAAAGTATCATGCAGCCTGCTCTTCATTACATCTAACTAAAACATGCATTCACTGTTAGAGAGCCTCTGAGCAAATCTAGTTTCATCTGAAAAATCAAGCAAGGGGTAAAAAAGCTATGATGGAAGGCAGCAAGATATTCATGAAGTTTTGCTAATTTATATTGTTATTCCATAATCACAGTGAGGGATGGCAGTCTTGTATTCCCAAATATTCAGATTAAATTGTAATACTGACCACTACCAACCCAGCTTATGAAAAGCCATGCTCTCCATCTGCTTGGTGACCCGGAGTAGAAAGAACCAGGGCAGTGTCTGCTACAACAAGCAGAGCCCCTTGCGCAGAGTGCAACAGCCAAGAAGGGAGGTTTCCACTGGGGCTTTTTATATATGTATATATATTTATATGTATGTATATCCACTGCAGCAGCAGTCCAAAATACACATTCCTTTCCAGAGCCTGAGCGGGGAGCTATGCCTGGCCCATGCTGTGCTGAGACAGAAGTCAGCAGAGAGACCATTACGGCTAATCCCAGGGCCAGGATCTGCTGATTTACAACAAAGTCTACCATGACTTACGACAGCTGCTCATGATCACCCAGCTCTTTGGAGGAAATGGTCTATGACTTCTCCGTCCTGTCCTCTTGCTTATAATAAAACACTGTCTGGACTGAAGTGAGGTGACTTTTCCTCTTTCCTCAGCTGTAAATGAGGTGGAGCTTCTCTGTGGGAGGGGGAATTGGAGGGAGGGAGGGAATCTGAACAGTAGGGTCCTGGATCTTACTCCTGCACACCCAGCAGTTCAGGTACAGAAATCTGGAGGCAACGTGCAGTCTGCCAGACTTAGTAGAGTAGGGCTGCAGAGACCTAAGGCTCACAGGGCTTCTGCAGTGTCAGCCTCTCAAAGAGCAAATGGAGAAGAGAAAGCTATCCTTGCTCCTGGTGTGACATCCCTCATGACTATATTTTTCAGCAGAAGTGATCTGCATTCCCAAATGGTCTGCAGGGCAAGCTATAAAATAAGCCAGAAAAAATCCGAATGAGATGGCAGAGCAGCAGAAAACACTGACAAATGTACCATAGCAGAGCTGTCAGCAAGAGGTGCACCTGCTGTTGCAGGACTGCCTTTTCTCCAGCACCACACACAGATGCCCAGGCGAGATTAAAAAAACAGGAAAAACATTACATCCTGGCAATGCTGATAAAATGAAGGAGTTAATATTGAGCAGCACAGGGTCTGACTCTTAGTTCATGTAGAAGCACACATGAAGTAGTTCAATTAAGTTTACACCAAAGTATTCCTGCATTTCTTGTACGGACAAGAGCTGGTGAAGACCTTACAGATATGCATATAGACATTACAGATACGTAGGTCTAGTTTTATGTGTAACCATCATATTGGTGTGCTGACTAGAGGGGCAGCCTGTTCTGCCCCAGGTCTTTCTGTCTCAGCTCCCTGCAGAGCAGGCACGACTGTCCACGATGGAGAGGTGTGAGATAGCAGTGTAATCTTTACATTTGTGACCACAAAGTCATGATGCAAGGCAAGGAACAAAGACTTTGCTGCTCCCCTCCTTCCTTCCTGTGGAGGACAGCTGGGACAAGGGACTTGAGGAGATCTGTAAGAGCCTCAGAGACTGGCTGTCATTTTGTAAGCAGAGAAGTATATCCTCCAAACTGTTTATTTGTATGACTGCAGAGGAAGAAAAGGATTTGCCCCAAATGCCGTCTTATTTATGTTCTCATCGAACTGTTTTATTATACCTAATTTGTCATCCTTAGAGGATGCCTCTTATCATGTGCAAATTCTTTTTAAATTATTATACTGACACAGAAATAATAGATGCCTGATTTACATTGTAATCTTCAGTAAGAGGGATGTTTTTATTTTTGAAAGTGTTATGATTTTAGTTGCTTCTCAGTGGGGTTTTTTTGGCTCGTGTTATTATATTGCCATATACAGAAATGAAGGGGAGCTCACCATTCATTAGAGATAGCTCACGATGAGATTCCAAAATCATAGTCCCCAAATCCTAGTCCCTGCCTAGGACACTGCAGTCATCAGTACAGACAGCAAACCATTAAAAAGCTCTTAAGTAAATAATGACTGCAGTGATGATATAGTGGGGAAAGGAGTAAAATTTCAATTCACTAGGGTTAATAGCGAGAGGCTCTATTTTCTAAACAAAGATTACTACCCATTCTCCAGAGCACACATACACTTAATACTCAACTGCAACATTAAAGCTGAGATAAGGAGGTAGATAATACTCACAGCAGGAAGCTCTGTACAATGCAGCATTTACAGACAAGCTCCCACCATACTGTTTAAACCCTGGGCTTTGGCACTACGGTGTTTAAGCCAGGAAAGCAAATCAGGCCACCTGAACGCCTAAGCGAACCTCAGCCCCCTTCGTACAGCACAGCTCTGGCTCTGAGGAAGTTCTCACCTCTCCTGGAACAAATCCAGCTAATGGCTTCTCAGAAAAGCACTTTTTTTTTGTTGGTTTTTTTTTTTTTTTTTTTTAGCTCTCACAGATCTTGATGTGTAGCAGCTTTTATCTCACAGCAACATTTAAAAGATGTCTTTTGCAGGTGAGGTTTCCTATGCAAATTTGCAAAGGAGGGTTATCAATGCCCTACCCAATTCCATGTGCTGCCAAGATCAGTACTGGGAGGGAGGACCTGTATTCTTCTTTATGATATTCAATGCCATTCTGTGTGCTGAGTCCTTTTTTCACCTTGGCGAAGGAGAAATTTACTTGGGGAAATTAAACTCATTTAGAAACACATATTTTACCGAGGGATCTACACTTTTGCTGGCAGAAAATGCATTCTCTTCCTACAAATAAAAACAACAACACTGGAGAGCAAGGGCCAGAATTCAGCCAAAGAGTAATTGAAGATCAAATTAAAGGGCAAATAGTAGAGTTTCATTAATACTCCTCCCACTAACCACTGACCCTGCTGTGCCTCTCCTTCTGCATGAGAGAACAGTATGGGATGCCAAGGACAGGAATCTCATCTCTTTTTCTCCAACAAGAGATGCATTAAATTTAAAAAACTGCAGCAGTTAGATTTTCACTACCAAAAAAAAAATCTTTTTATCTTTCTTATAGTTACTTAATGTCCCTCCTTTATAGGCCAGCCTTCAGAATAATGGCACAAATTATTTTACTGGCTATCTGACTGTCATTCTCTTTAACACAGTCTGTGGTTTGCTAGTTGATGATAGCTTAAGCGGAATTTAATTGGTAACATATTGTCAGCTGAATTAGAGGCCATATGATACAGATTTAAACCTTGGTAATTTTTGCATAAAGAACAATCTGTCAACAAATCACAGCAAGAAAAACAGCCATAAATCAGTTTGTCAGGTGTATTAGTAAATGCAGAAGTTTTGTTGTCTGGTTCAGCTAGAGCCTCGCTTTCCTTGCAGACAGAAAATATTTCTCTAAATGCACCTTACTTTGCAGGTGTGCAGATTTTTATACTTCCCGTGCACAGGGATGTACATAAACATGTACAGGGGCATATGCAGTTGCAGAGCACTGCAGATAATGACCTAGACAGCTCCTCCAGCCCTGTCTTCCTAAATAGATCAAACTGCAGCACTACACGTGAATGCTCTGTACAGTCACATCCACCTTTATTTAACCATATAAGCTAAGGCTACATTCATAGGAGGATGTTGCACCTTCTCTGTGCCTCTGTGTTTCTGCTGACTGATTTTGCATTATTATGCTTCTCCTGATAGATTCACTTTTTCTCCTCCAAACATTCGTGATAAAACTCTGCTGGCTCGAAGCTGGGATATTGACACTGTCTTTTCTTTTCTGGAATCATGCAACTCTGAAGTCATCTGTCCAAATATGATGGTTTTTGTCCCCATAGAGCATTCCCTTAGCATAGGTTGTATCAGAAGTAATGGAGCTGGCTCTGTGGCACAATGCAGAGTTAGCTTTATCTTGCAAGCCAGATGAAGTGCAGAGAAGGATGGATTTGTCCATAAGGCCTCGAGGAGAGAGAGTATCCCCCCCACCAACCTCTGGACGGTGTTTCTAGAGGCTGCAGAAACACAAGGGGCCAGATCTCCCAGGAAGCCCTTCTCAGGGTGTCAGAAAGGGGCCCTGTAAGTCACCTGACAGTTTCCCCGTATTTTGGGTTGATAGCCCCTATCAGGTGTACATGTACACCCCATCCCTCTCCCCTCTGTACATCCACTAACCCCAGTCATCCTCCAACACTGACCTACATCTGCTAAGCAGAAGCTGTCCTTTACCATATAAGTGCACAGTGCTCTCCCCCTTGGTTTGTGTCTAACAGGATCAATTTTTCTTAATTGTCAAGAATTTGTGAAATTAGAGAAGGCAAGGCACCAGTTGAACAGATATCCATTGGGCATCATTATGAAAAAGATGGGAATACACAAAAAAGTGCCCCATTAATATTTCATCTAAAAGGTTGCCTTATGTATTGCGATTACCCTTGGGGGACAGAGACTGACAGAGCATGTCTATCACTCACAATAAAGATTGCAGGATGGTCTGCAGCATCCTTCATCAGCGTGATATAAGGTGCTGTAGTTGTTACAGCGGCATAATGTTCCTGTGCAGTAACAAATATACTGTGCACAGACATGCACATAATTAAAACGACGCTCGCTGGCTTGCTAGCACCGTTTGCCAAAGAATAAGTTGCATGCAAGTGGATTTGCATACAAATGAGATACTGTCAGAACAATAATGGGACTTTGATAAGACCACATACTCATGTCATTAAGTCACTTCAGTAGCTAAGGAATATTTAGTTGGCATTAAACGAGGATAAAAGTTGATCACTTCCCCTTCCCCCCAAATTAAAACAAAAGCCAACAAGGTACATCGAATTAAAAATATCAGGACATTTTTAAATTAAAAAGATTCTGCTGTTAGTGTCATCTTTTAAAAGTTTTACAATGTACTGTGGAGTGAAAATTGTAATTTTAACACAGAAATGAAACCTTTATATTGTTAAAAGCTATTGTCACTGAGACTCCATGTCACCTGCGTGCTTGGTAAGCACAGCTGTAGTATTGGTTGGGCTTTTTAAAATAAATAGAACTTTTAAAAAAAAGACATTTAAGTTCATGCTTATATTTATTTTAGTTTTAGTTTTATGCTTAAGTGTAATAAAAGCAGCATAGATTAAATACCTACTCAAATCTTCCAAATAATCAAGAGCCTGTGAGTCCTCCTATTTTTTGCTGTACACAGAGACTTCTCGTAAATGTCTGAACTTTGGACTTCATCCAGCTATGCTGAAATCAATGGGAATTTTTCCATTGACTTCAGTGAAAACAGGTCCTCTGGGAACAGTATGAACTCAGATGCAATGCTCTACTTAGCTGCAAAAAAAAAACCCCAAAACCTTTTGGAAGACCATCTTATAGCAATCTCCAGGTCTGTTCATCCTGTGTGCTTTATAAGTCAACAGCCTTACAGTTACATATGTAAATATGTAAATAATCAGAGGAAAAGTTAAACAGTGAAGTAAGAAGTTTTCAAAGGAGAAGTCAGGACATTAAAATAGTCTTTTGACGGTGGTGGGAGACCTGCTACCCCTGTATTGCAATGGTCTTGCAAATTTTCTAACTTCTTTCCTGACTTGAAAAATGGTGCAGGAGTCACTCAGAGGAGGAAAAAATTAATATTAATGATTTCATTTTGACAGGAATGAACTCATTACCATGCACATTTCCAACGTTTTTCAACAGTTAATTTTAGCTGCTGAAAAAGACCTCTCTTGCTAAGAGAGAATATGGTAATTTCACATTAAAAACTGTGTATTAAGAAGTCTTTCTTTGCCAAAGTTACAAGCTTGACAGGGTTTTATAAACCACACTGAGCACCTCACAAACTTTCAATCACACATTATGAGAGGACTAAAAAAATCCAAAATTAAAATCAGTTGCCTGATTCATTTTCTGTAATGTGTAATTTTATTTTTTTTTTAGCTATTGCTATTATGACAAAACAACTAAGACATATGGAAGAAATATATTGGCCCGTAAGATTCTCTATATGTTTTTTAAGAAAGAGAATACAAAATTATGGTATAATAACTGTCACTCCCAGTGATAGAAGGTATACTCTTTTATTTACAGGTAGATGAATTAAAAGCTATAAAAACTAAAAAGTACCTGTTATAAAATGAATTTATATTAGGATAAATGTGTCCATTTAATCTCTGGCACATTGATTCTTGGACACTCACTTTTATGGTTTGCTAGCAAAACCTCTGTTTAGATGCTGGTGGACTTTGGGAGTCCTGAGAAGCTCTGGGTGATGCATGTGGTTCTCCCCTTTGTGCTCACGAGAAATAAACTCAGCTGATGATTCTGAAGATTTTGAAACAGGGCCACTAACAAATTGGCTATTTTAATCTGGAAAATCTTCCAAAGGTGTTTTCAACACTTTTGGAAGGCACAGCATGAAACCTTCCCTTGTTTGCTCTGCTTTCACCAGGGCAGTTGTAAGGGGTAGGGAAACACACCAAACAAAGGGGTTCACTCCTCCATCCCATGGTGCACCCCCTCCCCAGCCCTGGTGCCCATCCTCCTGCACCTTTGCCTTCCCAAAATCTCTGCTGTGTGAGATTCCTCTGGGGCAAGGTTTGCAGGAGCCCTCTTGGTGCTGCTTGTGAGCTCTGTGCTGATAAACAAGGCAAATAACTCCCTCCCGGTGCTGTCAAAGCCACGACACACACAACCCGCAGAACAAAGGAGATTGCCTTTATTTCCTTCCACTCTAATCTTCTTCAGGGCTATTTGTAACAATAGTAGGCATAACACTGCCAAATGCAAATGCGATTTCCAAGTTGGAGTTCCTTTCAGAAAATTGATTAGTTCAATTTTCCAGATGTCAGACAGGTGTGCAGTTAAGTATACAGTGGAATTCACTTTTGGTGATTAACACTCATAATGACTATTTGGCTATGACAATCAAAACCTACCATTTATTTTTCTAGTACATTTGCTTCACTTATAGCCACCAGCCAAATCCAAGATCAGCTAGAAGGAAATTAAAACCGATTTATTATGCTTGCACTATTTGTACAACATTCATCATCACTAGAAAAAAAGTGACTGCAAAAAGCAAGGATAAAGAGGTTTAACACCAATACAGAAAGAAATTATGATGTGTCATTCAATTGCATGTGGTAGTATTGGGAAAAAGTTAAAAGAAAATACAACCAAAAATTTCCCATATTTTTGCATCCCTCGACGCTTTGCTCTGCAGAAGTCACTTCTTGAGAAATCCTACTTCCAGCCCTACAAAAAAAAATCTCATGCCCCAAAAAAATGCCAATAGCTTGGAATTTTACAGGTCAGTATCTCCGAAGGATTCCTCTTGCAATGAAAAGCAAAAATAGCAAAAGAAGTTTATGTACCAGCTTCTCTGACAAAGCAACCCTTTGCTGGCTTCTCTCACTACATTTTGAGTGGGCTGAAAGTGGGCAGAGGAATGACAGGTCAGGACTGTAGTTCTCTCTCAGGAAGAGCTGATCCAACCTTTGCCTCCATATCCAGATTCAACCCAAGCGTTCGCTTCTAAGTATCTCTGCATACCTTCATAATTCTGGCTTGACTTACCACAAGGTTACAACTCTTCTAGGAATTGATTTGCCTTTATGAGCTAAAGGCAAATCATGTGGAAAAGCAGTTCCATGTGGCCTTGATGTAGAAATAGACTTGGTTTCAAAGGTGCTGCTGGTGTGCTTGAAGTCATATATGGGAGGGTCTGATGCTGTGGTTTATCTGTTGTCACGCTGGTATTGATCCCTAAAGTATTGTTCACTCACTGCTGGTTAATTAGGTGCTGTTAATAAATCAATATACTGCTTTGATCCTTATTTGATTTTTCTGCAGCAGACATAATCTGTCTTTAACCATTGTGGATGGGCAGCAAGGTTGTGACCATGCTGTGCAGCTGGAGAAAAGAAGTGTGCTGTAGTCGCTGCTGAGAATTTTCAGTCTCATAAAGCATGTCTCCATCCTAACAGTGAAGTGAGGGTGAAAAACTTAGATCTTATAAGTGTACATAAGAAGAAACCAAGAGTTAATGGGGGTCAATTTGGCTTGATAAGTATGGCAAGTATTTTTCCAGGCTTATTAAGGTTACTGAGATCCTGCTGAGTCTGTCAGCCCGACACGGTTTTAAATCTGCTTCCAGTTCCAGGCAAGCATCTTCCTTGGAGACTTTCTTGCATGCTTCTCTCTTTCACAAACACACCTACACAACATCTTGCTGGTTGTTAAGTTTCAATTGCTTTTGTTGAGCTTTTATAGTACTGTTCTATTTTGTGGATGCCAAAATACCTTAACTTGACCCAGTCCCTCAACTGGTTCCTTTAATATGACCCTATTGACATTTTAATAAGGACTTTTGTATCAATACCAAGTAAAGACATCTGCCTATGGTTGTTCCACTCTGCAAATTTTGTGCCCAGGTACTGCAGTATACTTTTTTTTTTAAATACACCACTTTTTTCAATGAACAGGTTTAAGAGTTACACCAAAATACCGTATGTAGTTAAAAGGAAAAAAAAACAGTGGAATTTCCTTTTCCTATTGAAAGTAGGCATCAGAAAATAACCTCTTCAGCTATTTTTCACTCATTTTTGTTAATTTTTAGGATATTGTCAGATGAAACAAGCACTAGTTCTTTTCTGAGTCAGGCTCTGTGAGAGTGAATTAGTGTGGGTGGAACCAATAATAACTCCAGGGAACACTATGATAGCAGTATCATATAAAGGTGCCTCAACACCTTTGCAGGTACATTATGTGTCAAATCTCCTTCCTTCTTTGAGTACCACATGGAAAACCAGGCCTAGAGGAACGTCTCCTGTCACAGCACTGGCTTATCTTAACCTCAGCTCAAAGTATTGCGTGGCATTTGAGACCCTTGCTGGCCCGGGTCTCAGTGGTCGGCCCAACTTGGCAGAGTTCAGAGGTAGCAGAAAAACCTCCAGTCTAACTGAGAGAAAATGGATTCCCTCTGTTGAACAGGGACCTATCACTGGAAAAGGTAGTCTGAGGTCCCAGGGATCTTGAGAGAGACGGGAAGCTTGGCCACTTTTCCCAGCCATGTTTGAGACGTGCAGTAAAAGGCAGCAACTGTCCCTACGACACTTCCTTTCATGGGACACCATAAGCCCTACACCTGCAGTGTCTCCACTAAGATTACCACATGAATTCATCTTTTCAAAAAAAATGCACTATTGGATTGAGATTGCCTCTGGTAAACCACAGGAAGCTCTACCAAACCAAGTCGTGTCTCCAAAATACCTTCTACAAATGTGTTGGATTTTGCGTTGGCTAATAGACTGTTTTGCAGTCTGTGAACAGACATAGTACTATGAGCAGGGATCTTAGGTGTCTTTTCCAACCTAAATGATTCTATCATCCTGTGTGTGAGGCGAAGGAGAAGAAGGTGGGTAGGAAAGATGGAAAGGGAAAGCAAAATTATGAAGTAAATTTTTTTAGCATTTAAATATCACAGCGATGAATATAACCTCGACAGGAGAAGCCCATGGGACTCTACAAGTATTTTAGGGTGTGAACCCACTTAAATGGTTCATTGGAACACATTCCTAAATTTATTTATCTCTTTAGCAAAGAAAAACAATGCTACAAACTGACGGTTTTTTATGAAGTCAAATAATTTTTAAAAGAGTTCATTGTACAAGTTGAGCCAATTATAATCTTAAAACAGAATGGTGAAGTCAGTGATAATTAGCCAGAGAAGGGGTCATCAGGCCAAATTTGCATCTCAAAGAGCTACATTATAATTCCATGAACATTAAAGAAAAATAACCTTATACATTTTGCAAGTTTCTGAAATACTCAGGATTTGGCAGTTTGGGTTTGTCGTTTGGTTTGGATTTTTGGGGTTTTTTTGAAATTGCATTGACTTTCTCCCATTAAAAGCTACTTTTTCACTGACTTTCCTGGAAGTTTATCTTGACAGTTACAATTCTTGTGAAAGTGTTGGAAAATAATTAATCTATGAGTTAGAAGGGCATAGGAAGAGACTATGAAAATGTAACTGTTCTATGCTACTCTTTACTGCTGTTTAGTAAATAACTTCCAAAGACACAGGAAATGTTTCAGTGTTTCCAGCTGAAATTTTAATATTAATCCATTAACTAAGGAAGGTAATACATATTCTCATTTTAAAATGGTATATATATATATATATATATATATATATATATATGAGATTAATTGTTATATAGGTAATTAATACATACAATTAATACATACAATCAATCTCATATATATATGAGATATAGATATATATATGAGATATATATATATATAGATAGACATGTTTCCCCTTCTAAAGTAAGTAAATAGCAAGATTCTATTTGATAGTATGATTATTCAAATTCAGGCATGCTTTACCACTGCTGCATACATTTTGGAATAGTCTTATTTAGGTACAGATCTGATTTGAAAAATATTTATTATATTTTTTTGCATCAATTATTTTTAAAAAAGGAAAAGCCTCTGCAGTGAACTATGATTAAATGAAAATGCCAATACTGGTGTTACCATTCAAAGTTGTTTTGCATTAGAAAGTGCCATAGCTTTTCCCTGTTTTCCCATGAGGGAAGCTGTTTTTGTAAGATCTCACATTCATTCAAAAGCATGGTTCAAACACACTAGCTGGCTGACCCAACACCCCAAGTACTTAAAAAAAAAAAAGTGTTTTCATGCTTGTTTCTGTAGCTTGAATCTAAGTCTTTATCACTTTGCTCCTTTTATCCTAGTGGTTTATTCAACCTGACAAACCTTTGGGGTTTTTTTTCCCTTTTATTCAGTACAGTTGAGAAAACCCTCTTGCAGTGTGTCAATTTTAATATTTGACTTCTTCACCAATACACAAACTAGTATATCAAGGTCTGCCTTTGGGGAAGCAGCAAATGCAGCTGTTGATGCTGTGCCACACGTGCTTGTAGTAGCCTCTGGGTAGCTCAGCTCAGGCCAATAAACTCACCTGCTCCCTCAGACTACCCATTCCTCTCTCTCCTTCACCCTCCTCCTCGTCTTTGTCCTTCTAACAAGAGCTGACACTGCTGCCTCATTGAGCTAGAAATTGTTCTGGTCTCATAGAAAAGTTTATGGACCAATAAATGTCTGGAATACTTTCTGAAATCCTTCTCCACCTGTTTGCAAAGTAAACTAATGATGCACTGGATAGAAGTTCTCAAAAATTAATTTTTAAAAGGGGGGTTCCATGTATTTCTTTTCACTGCTTGTTGTTTCTAGTAATTGACTAGAGATGGGATTTTCCTTAGTTTTATCTTTGTTCATGAAAACTGAATTTTAGAAGTGTTTACCTTGCCAATTCCCATGGGTGGAAGGGGATGCAGTCCCTTTGATGCCTTGGAACACAGGGGCTGGTCCAGCTTAAGCTGGGTTCCAAAAAACAAAGGACTTTAGTCTTTCCAAGAAGCACTCAAAAATTTCCTCAGACATAAATAGGGACAACAAGACTAAGCACCCAAGGGGAGGATACATTAAGCAGTGCTTTTTAATTTCTCCCTTGAAACTGTGATGTGAAGAGCACTGTAGAAATGCAAAGTGCTACAGTCAGGGCTCTTCTCAGAAGCAGCAGGGTCACCTGCCTTTCTGCTTTCAGGAAAAACACACAGCTATGATTTGTTTCTTCTTGTGGCTCCTGCAAAGACCATTGTCATATTTTACACACTGAGCAGACATGAACATGTTGTTATTAAACATTCTCTTTATAAATTTGCCGTGTAATCAGACAAAAATTTAGTACCTAGTCATGACTGTTGCTGGCCCATATCACTGAGTGTTGCTACAAAGATGAAAATTCAGAAAATCACTAAAGATTTTATTTTTGAGGAATATTTTTGATATTCCCATAATGACTTTTCCACGCCACTAAATACGCTGTTTTCCTTACTCGCTTTTCTTATCTAGTAGTTTGTCTAAAACTTGTGAAAGTATTTCTATAACAGAAACCTAGATGAGTTACAGATTTAAGACATTCTGTCCTAGAGAGTATTTCATGCTTTTCACTTGTTTATTGCTTGCCCATTTATCTCATCATATCAAAATTACAAAATTAATCCACATTACCTCAAGCAGCAGAATCCAATGATTTTTAAGAACACTGATGTTTAGCAAAAACTGCTTCTGTTACAGCAAGAAAAATAGAGAAATAAAGGCACATGCAAGTCAAGTATGAGGTCTTGCAAGTGTCTAGTAGCTAGGATAATGCCATCACCATCTGCAGAGACTCACAATTCCTAGAAAACTTTTGAACTGATGTCATGGGGCAAATGTGTTACGAGGGACACTGCAGTCAATGGGAAAGCAATCACACATAGTTGTGTGTTGTGCATGAGCATCTATCTGCACTTATGTACTTGGGAGGTCTGGAATTGCATTTATATAAATACTTGTATAATATCCTTGCTTGTAAGCCTGTCTTTTTTAAGAGTTCAGTATGAAACTACTATAAGATAATGGTTTCCTTTTGTCATCAAAAATTCTATGACAAGCATAAAATAATCATTCACAAGATTTTAGCTCAGCTGTAAAATTTCCTGTTGTTGAAACCTTGCTTATGTAGAAATAATTAATTTTGCTCAATTGGATTTTATAAAAATGCTCTTTTTGATTGCAACAGTATGAGATGTTTGATGTAATTTAACTGTGGATTTCTGAGGGGGGTTTTACTGTCTGAGATAGAGTTGCCTATTCTCGAGCAAGCAAACTATTATACAACATTATGTTTTGTGCTACTGTGTAATGAAATGCTATAATTGATATAGGTCTTTACCGCACTGACTATCATACAGTACAATATAAAATAAATTACCAGAAAAGAACAGCATTTTTCTAATCCTAGATGCTTATATAAAGCATTTTGAATTGTTGCATTTTAAGAAGGTGACAATTACTCTCTCCATGTTCACTTGATTCATGAATAGTGCAATTTTCAAGCATTTATATTTGGTTAACAGTGCTCAGAGAGAAAGCCCCATAACAAATAGTCAAGTGGCTATAAACCAGATCCTTCCATGCTGACAGACTAATTAATCTGATCAGTCTTGAATACCAGTGTTTGCCAGCTTCAGCGGTCACCTATAAATGCTCCCCAGTTGCCCCAGGGCTTCATGCTGCTCTCGCCAAAGCCAAAGGCAAAATCTTTACTGATCACAGCTTTCAGAAAACAAAGTAGCATCAGCTCAGTACCTGCTGGGAGTGAATTCTCTTGCTGCAGTGTTCTGAGGTCATGCAGTTTGTTAACTGCACCAATTTTTAAGAAAATCTGCAAGAAATTACATTCAACACAATTAAAACTGAAACAACCAACCAACCAACCAACCTGCAGCCAAAAATGCTCATGAAACAAACAGTACTGTAAATGCAGGGGATCTAGGGTTTTCAGGAATTTTCTTTATTTCATGAACAATCTTTCTCAAGCTCATGGTGCAGGTCACAGCAACAGGCTGGTAATGCTTTCCCATTTGAACAAACCATCATGTATTAAGGCAAAAGAAGCTTGTATTAAATTCCTGTCATACCGAGAACACAGAAAATTTCTAGCAATATGATACTGAGAATAATACAAAAACCATAAAATCAAGCCATAGTTTTTTGTATTTATTTATTTATATTCACAAAATTATCTTTAAATTTCTTATCAAATTGTGAGTAGCAATTCCTGCTATAGAAGTAACAACCTAGAGCATCAGATATTCTCTGGTGAATCTTTCCAACCCAAACCTGCTTAGCTTTTAAGATTAGACAAGATCAAGACTACTTTGACAAGGAAGGCCATCTGTTTTCAAGGATCCAGCTGCTATTCCTTCAAACACAACTCACTGTGGACTCCTGCAATTTATTAATCCCAGGATAAACCTCTAAGTCTGCAATATCATTATTTGACTTCTTTATACCATTAGCTTGAACGTTTTATCAACCACTGTGCAGGTAACAGTCAAAAAGCTAAGGAGATTTGTCAACCTCCATAATTAATATCTCCTTTCTTTTAAGTTATCAGGACTCCAGTTTAGCACAGACTTAAGCACTTTCTGTGTGTGGGCAGTTTAAAGGATAAGATTAAGGACTGACAGGTGTTTTAGACCCTTTCAATACCTGGGACCCATGCTGAAGATTTTGCCTGTGGCAGTTTGGTTTTCAAACTGGTCCATACACTCACTCAGACATGCACACACACAGATGTGTGAGCATGGACTCCCATACAACACTATTATGTTATTTTTAAGTTTGTTATTTCTTCCTCAGAGAAAGAGGGGACAGATGAAGACTCTGCTCAAGCCAGGTGAAATTGGTTTGAGTTTGCTGGTGGGTTTTTTAAAACAAGGAAGTCTGGAGTTATCTCAGCCCTCAGAATTTATGTGCTGGATTTAAAAGTGAAAAAGGCTTTTTCTCAGTCAGACAACTCCAAATTGGCTAAGTGGCTGGATGGATGTTAATAAAACTTCCCTTTCGTCGACAAAATGATTGTGTCTGGTCCCAGGTGGAGTATGATAAATCAATGTGAAAGCTACTTTTCTCAGAAAGTTGTAAGTGACTGAAAATAAGGGTTTAGAATGTAAGTGCCACGTTAGTTGCAGTTTCAGAGTGTTACTGTTATGATTGTGCAATCCACCTACTAAAAGCATATTTAACAAGATAAAATAAATAAACCTTTTTATATATGCACAAATATATAGTTGATGAATCCAGTACTATTAGTTCTTAGAGTGTACTTTTCTGGGTGTCTCTGGAGTACTTGCAGAGGTCATTCAGGTTTCTCACATAATTTTGGGAGTTATCAGACCTTTTTGCCTGAGTAGAGCTGGTGTTTGTGCTCTGCAATGCTTTCTGCCTAGAAGACAGCAGGAGAAAAGGGTGGGTTGGTGGGTTCAATTTTCAGGCTTTTCAGTTCTGTGTCTTCCCAGATGTCTTTTTGAAGAAATAGAAATGGCTGGGAGAAGAGACCAAGCCCCACCTGGCCACAACCTCCTTTCAGGTGGTTGTAGAGACCCAGAAGGTCCCACCTGAGCATCCTTTTCTCCAGGCTAAACAGCCCCAGCTCCCTCAGACACTCCTCACAAGACTTGTGCTCCAGACCCTTTGCCAGCTTCACTGTTCTCTGGACATGCTCCAGCACCTCAGTGCAGTGAGGGGCCCAGAGCTGAGCACAGGAGTTGAGGTGAGGCCTCACCAGTCCCAAGTACAAGGGAACAATCCCTGCCCTGCTCCTGCTGGCCACACCATTGCTGGTACAGGCCAGGTCACCATTGGCCTTCTTGGCCGCCTGGGCACTGCTGGCTCATGTTCAGCTGCTGTGGAGCAGCACCCCCAGGCCCTTTTCCACTGGGCAGCTTCCCAGCCTCTCTGCCCCAGCCTGTGGCTCTGCATGGGTTTGTTGTCACCCAAGACCAACCCATCCCTTTGCTTTACTGAACCTCACATAATTGGCCTCAGCCTGTCCAGATCCCTCTGCAGAGCCTTCCTGCCCTTCAGCAGATCAACAGTCCTGCACAACTTCCTCTCACCTGTGAACTTTCTGAGGGTGGAGCTGTTTCCACCATCCAAATCATCAATTAAACAGGACTGTCATCAGTAATGAGCCTTGGGGAACCCCACTAGTGCACAGATGCTGCTTGGATGTAACACCATTCACCCCCACACTCTGGACCTGGCCATCCAGACAGTTTTTAGCAGTGAAGAGAATGTGTGTCCAGCCATGGGCTGCCAGCTTCTCCAGGACAACAGTATCAATGGCTTTGCTGAAGTCTGGGTAGACTACATCCACAGCCCTTCCCTCATCCACTTGGTGGGTCACAAGAGGAGATCAGGTTGGTTAAGCAGGATGTGCTTTTCCTAAACCTATGCCATCTGGGCCTGACCCCAAATGGTATGTCCCCTAATAATCTAATGGTGTAGTTCTCTAGTGGCATACCCTGCAGCACTGCAAGCTCAAAGAGTCAAAAATCTTATATTTTTATTTGACTCTATTAAGGACTCCATCTACTTGTTCTGGAACTTTTTGAATTACACATTCAATTTACACCTGAAATAGTAAGTAAGGAGCTAATGTTTTGGATTAACTTAAAATACTGAAGAACTGACTGTAAAAAAGAAATAAAAACTATGTTGGTAATTAAAAATCCCTCCAAACCAATATCAAAATTATTTAATCTGTGGTTGGTCCACATTGCTTCATATCTATTTTGATACAGGACAACATGCAGCAATTGCCATAGGTTACATTGTAAATCTGTTAGCAGTACAGAGCAACTCCACACTTTTATACATAATTTCCTGACATCAAATGTTCTAAAAGGTTTTTGGGTAAACTCAGTGAGGATCAACAGATATACTTCTGTGAAAAAAGAGAAGCTTACAAACCATACTGTAAAATCTGCGCTATTCTAATTATTTTGGACACTCACATTCGTCTGTTTAACTGGCTGTCAAGATATTAAAAAAACAAAAAACAAAACAAAGAAAAAAAAACCTGAAAAACATTTAAACTAGAACCTGATTAACTTTCATACAAAGGATTCTTTGTAAGGCATCCAGAAACTGGCTATGATTGAAATGATACAAACATTGCTGTTGCCTGAGTGCCTGGACAGTGGGACTCTGACCCAGAATTGTCTGAACCACCTCTGAGCACTACCCAGATAATCACATATGGCTGTCCATTGATACAGTCACCTGACAGCACGGAGAAACACAACCTCAGAGCATCTATTGGTGGTCTAACAGCTCTTGAAAGAGTGTGGTAATACCTAGACAGGAGTAAAGAATGTGTCCACCTTAGAGAGAAAATCAGTGGAAGGAATACCTGAAGAAGACAACTGCACAACAGTCTTGGTGGACAAAACATGCTTCTTGCAGAATGATAGTGCAGTAAGGCCATAACATGTATGAGGAGGAATACCAACAATGTTCATTTAGTACCACAACTTCCATTTAAAACTGTCTGAAAAGTGGGGAGGGGAGCTGCTTTTTGTAAGACACAAGTTACAAAGATGATCTCCAGAGCCTCAGCGCACAGGATAGGTTTTGAGTGCTACAGGAGAGCCTTATGGCTATATGGTATTAACCACACTTTCCAGGTCCTTTTCCAAAAACACACTGCGTGATGTCACTGTGAGAAGACAGATTGCAATCTATCAATGACTGCATGCAAACTTTCTCTCCAAAGTTGCTCCGATGAGTTCGGTATTACACAAGTGATCTTCAGTGGGTGCAACCCAAAAATTTTTCCAGTGCTCAGAATACCTTAATAGAACCTTTAAATTTACCAACTTAGTATATTATAGATATACCCTGGAAGGTGCTGGTCAACACAGCTCCACTGGCAAAGCACTTTACATAAACATCTGGCTTGCCAGCCCAAAGAGCAGATGCATAATCAAGCAATCTTGCTCCCAGGTAGGTGTTTTCTGCTACCACTTAAAAAAAGCTCTAGGAAAGCTTATTTGTTTTATCATTTGGTGATTATTCTGCCTGGTAATTGCAAACATCCTGTGATAAGTCTGACAAGAATTAACTTATGCTTTGCAAATATTGGTGCTTTCCTTCATGCTCCCCCCTGATAAAGGTAGTGTGACTTTAATATTGCTTAAAGTAGTCATAGTCTTTGTTCTTCAGAAATGATAAAGCATTTCTAATTCTGAGTTTTATAATACTACAATATGGAGAGACAGATTTTATCTTAATAACACCTATATTATGATAAAGAACCAGCTACATGACAGGAAAGTGAACGTTTCAGTTCATCTACAATTCTCCATCACATCAAAAGACACTACATGTGAGAATGATATGCAAAACCTTGCCATTATGCAGTCTGGAAACACATATATTTATTCCAAAAGTACCAGTATTGTTAAGAGTAACCTCAAAGATTGTTCTAGATAGTGTTTCACAACCTGAACTGATACTTTAATTACAGTATAATAAGATACTGATCTAATTTCTGTACATCTTCAAAGATATTTCTGTGAGCAAGATGCTGGATGTAAAGATACAAATAATAACACAAACGCCATCCCTTCTGGCTATGTTGGGACGCCTAAACTGTTGTTAGGATTTAATGGAACCAGTGACAAAATAGAATAAACTCAATGAGAAATCTACCTGCAGAAATAAGTAATAATTTCCATGAAGAAATGGAGAATCAGGCTGAACCATCCCTCACCCCAAGGAGATAATTATTTGTTATGTATCATTTATTCTGCATAGAACAACATAATAACCAAAGCCTGCCACACCTTCTCTGATTAGAAGATGTGAAAATACAGAGAACAGACCGTATTCCTGTGAGCTTTTGCTTAATGTGCACATTGGTAACTGCATGCTCATATTTTATAAATCTCACTCTCTCACGTTCATTCATATAGGTGAAATATATACTCATACGTATTTATGATGGGCCCAATTCTGCCTACCTTGCTCATAATGAGAAGCATCTTACCCTGCAGTAGTCCTACTGAAGTCAAGCAGAGATAACGCTCCTTAATAAGAGCATGGGTGGCAGATTCCACCTATATATAGCACATCTATATTTATCTCCATTTAAAGTGGTTAATTTAGCTCTGTATTGCTGAATTAAATATAAATTATCTGCCAGCACAAAAGCAGCTTGGGAGCAATTACAGCCCCCTCTCTTCCCCCCCACCCCCCCAAATACACTAAATATCAATGTGTAATATGCAAATCTTAGGGCGTTTTTTTTTAACACTAACCAAGTCAAATTCTTAATACCAGACAAGAAAAAAATCATAGCTTAACATACTCCGGTAGATGTAATAAATAATGAACAGCACTAACAGCTTAACATCATAAGGAAACAGATGGAAAACTTCCCTCCAGAGATCATTGCATCTAGTATTAGAGAATGAGTTTCTGGACGTGCACAGGGTGAACAGTTCAAGTCTGAATTACAATGAGGTTGCTAACACTTTTTTATTATAAATGTAGGAATTTCATGTCTTCCTTTTAGAAAGTACTGCTATTATAGCATTCATCTGTTTCACTGAAGACATGAAAAGCAAAAGGCAAAATCTTAAGCTGCTAAAGCGTGCATAGCACAATCAAATCAAGATCTCGCTCTGGGAGTACCTTGGCTGGGTTTGCAGAATACAGCAGGGCTGCAATGCCATCATCTGTCCAGGAAACGGAACAGAACCCAGCGTGGAAGCCAAGTCTTCACTTGCAGTGTTTATCTACACTACTGAAAAACCTTATTGAGGCTATAGCTGTTGTACTTGTAGGTCAATGACTAGTACATATTTAGAGAAATGTAACAAAACACTGTCCAATCTGTTTCACTGATAACATTTCTACAGCAAGTGGCCTGGCTGTATGCTCAAAGTACCTTTCAAACTGAGAGAACGAGGAACAACAATTTCTCTGGAAAGTGAGGCACATCTGTTTAGTTTGAATAGACCACACTAGAGAAGTGAACCTTTTATCATATTTTTCATGCATTTGTTTACTTTTCTTTTTTTTTTTAATAGGTGGTGTCCAATTAACATATGCACACTAAATCACTGGAAGCAGCTCAGCTAAAGTAAGATATCCTGCTTGAATCCTTCAGCTACATGGTCCTAGTGGGCATTTGAGCACATGGTGTATCTTCTCTTAACTTTTATTAGGAATTTGTGCATGTCTGTACAGCATGGATCACAACAGATTCTGGCCTCTCTCATCTGCCATCTGAAAGGTCTCCAAGAGTGGTGCAAAGCTCCACCTCTAGACAGACCCTCTTTCAAATGTCTGCTATAGACACTCTATTTGCTGTGTGTGCAACTACATCCCATACAGAGTTTCATGCAAAATAATGGAACTTTACAAGAAGACAAATTTTTTCTCCTTGCTTCCTTTATCCATCCTCTTCACACATACACCCCCCCCACACCCACACATTTTAGAGACCACAAAAGAAGCACAAAAACTAAATGCTTTATTCAAGGTCTTAAAATCCATTTCAGCAGAGCATGCCCAAGACATCCCAGCTGCTGTCTGCTCTCTCAGTTATTAGATAACTTTGCTTCCAGGATCAGATGGATGCAGAGACCACTGATGGCTGAAAATATATGAACATCATTGAAACTCGTATTGATTTTCAAGCCAAAACTTCTAGATGACTAAAACTCTGGGGCAGCTGTAGGGTCAGCCAGAACACCTTTGGTAATAGGGTGAGGAGCGGAAGCTGATATTCTCTTGACAAACTTGCTAAGCTTATAAATGTCTAGCACTCATTACATTATACACAAGGCTAGCCAATAATTTCAGGCTGCTGTTCCAAGATCCAAATGACTTCCAAATGCAGGACTATACAGAAATAAATGGAAGAGGTCCAGTATTGGAATGTAAGAGACACCAAAGTGTTACTTCAATAACAAGACTTCTCAATAATTTTGTATTGCACGGTTTGATACTCAATCAAATAACTCCACAGCACCCACAGTCCATTGCAAATGGAGAGCTAGTGATGTACTTGGAGAGACTGGCTATAAAACAATGAAATAAGGAGTGGAAAAATAACTTTCTGAAATAACAATTAAAAAAAAAAACAAAAACCCCACAACCCAAACATCTTCTGGCATGCTGAGACAGCTAAAAATCTCACCCCTGTGTGCATGCCTGAGCAGCATCTGAAGAGATGCAAAGTTGCAGGGCTGTGGAATGAGCAAGCTGATTGCAGGCGGAGTTTAGCATTTCCCCCTGCCCCATCACAGGAGGCAGTGCTGGCAGCAATGAGCTGCAGGCAAGAGGCTGCCAAGGACAGCAAACCCACTGTGATCTCCCTCAGCTCACCACCTCTCCTGACCCAAGCACTGGACAAGTGGACATGTTGTAGATAGGAGGGAAAAGGGGCCAAAACTGGAATTTTGCCACCAGGGTTGAAAACAGAAGCCCCACCAAAAAAGTTTCCCAGTTCTCTATCCCTTTCTCATTCAGGTTTCTGTTGTTGGTTTCCATCTTGCATTACCCCATCTCCTGCTAGGGAAGTGTCCAAGCACAGCTCCACCTGGGGACAACAGTCCACCTCAGTGGCTGAGAAGCTTGAAGCCACCTCTCCCAAGAGAAAGAGAGACTTGACTTATAGCACAAGTTTCACCTGAAACTAAATGCAGTCAGTGAATTTCATATCAAATCCTGTCATGAACTTCAGGATCATGTCCAAAATCTTGCAGAATGAGATAATTGATTAGGTTCTGCTTAAGTCCCATTTTTCTTTTGACCTTCACCAGGTTAAAGTAGCATCTTTTCTGTGCTTTTCACTGAAGGTCTTAGATATTCACCACATGCTTTTTGGTGCATCAGCTAACTTTGGATCACACAACATTTCTTTACAGTTTTCTCTGGTAGAGCCAGCTTTGTCTACTTGTGTGGGATTGCTGCTGAAAACTAGGATGATAGCCAAATCAGCTAATATGAGGGGGAAAAAATTGGAATATGGTGAGAAGTAGCATACCAGTGTGATGCTGGCAGCCCAGATTTGTTTCTTCCTCACGCTTCCCCTGCATTGCCTCCATTTGGCACTCTCTCTGTCCTCATTGCATTTTTGCAAGGACTTCCTCACACCCTTGGTAGCTTTCAACCAGAATTAAAAAAAAAAAAAAAAAAAACCAAAAAAAAAAAAAAAAAAAAAAAAAAACAAACCCACCCAAACCCAACCAAACTCAGAGGTCTTTTCTTTATCCTTCTCCTTACAGCTAGTTTAATTTTGTTTCTTCTGCAAATTCAGAGGCCGGCAAAATTTTTTAAGTGCATGGTTGGGGAATTTGCAAAAGTTCCATAAGAAAGTGATGCTTGGGAACTTATCCAGAAACCTTGCTTGGCACAAGAAGAAAAATTTCTCCTGGTGCATTTGAGGTTTTTCAAGGAAACCACATATTTAGCGTCTGAGGTTTGCTCATGACCTTTCTCTTTTCCTTAAGCTATGACACATTACCTGACAGTGGCTGTATTTGTCATTTATTAACTTAAAGCCCTGTAAAAGTGAAACACTTCCTATGCAACTTTGGGAAACCAGAAATGGCCAGAGGGAATACTAGGCTGAAGGCTGAAACAAAGGACTGCATCTGTTATGGGAGGGATCTTGATCCCAAGCAGAGCTTTGTATCACCTGACTTACTAAGAAAGTGAGGTTTGAACCACTAACCAGGTGGATTTACACCCTCCAGCATCAGTCAAACATGTGCATGCTGTTAGGCTGTGGCCACAGGGACAGAAAGCCAGGTCAAGGGCCAAAGGCAGAGGTCATGCTCATGTGAGCAGTTTCTCCATGCAGGAGTGTCAGGATTGGTTCCTTCATTATTTTGCAAAAAGATGTCAAGAGGCGTGAAAGGTTGAAAAAATCAAAGGAGAAGCCAGCTCAACTAGCACATATATTTCTTGAATGAAGACCAAATTCAAAGAAATTAAGTGAGCCACTAAGCTGGCTCCATCATGTGCTCAGGTTGGTTTCATAGATTCAAATAAATTAAAAGTATTTGGCAGCCATTAAGTCACAAATAGCCCATACTATTAATAAAAATAACTGCCTACAGGGTTCTCAATTTTCAAAGCTCTTTACTATTATTATCATTAATATTAAATATTTATGCTACCATAGGGCCCAGAGGGAATAGTCAGATCAACTCTCTGGGGCACCAGGCTCTCCCCCAAGTGCACCAGACATAAGTTCATATACGTATTTACCAGTTGTGTTACTTCCCAGCTTGCCTTCCTGACCCCCCCTTGCTGTTGCCACCCATCCGATGAGCCCTGTAAGAAATGCCCAGCTGGAGAGGGTTAAGCCCCACCACCCTCCACCCACGCTGTCAGCTGCTGTCCATCTCCTTTCATCCTCTCCCGCAGCCCTTCAGCACCCCCCTGGTGTCATCGCTTCCCAGTCACGCCTCTGCCATTAGTCTGCCACACTCCGCAAGCCCCCACCCTCCTCCCTTAGCTGGGGGCTCCGCTACCATATGCCGCCATTGATTTATTAGTCCAAATTTCCCGAGGGAGCACGGCGTACCCATCTGATGCCCCCGCGCCTGGGCCTCTGAGTCACAGGTAGTGGAGCAATGTGTGAAAACCCCACCAGCATCCTGCCGGCAGAGCGTTCCCCGCGGTGCGCGCCGCGCAAGTCGCTCGCGTGCACCACTTACCCCACTCTGTCTGTGCCATAAATTATCATCCAGAAATTTGCTGTCAATGGCCTCTCTCAGATAGCGGCAATGAGTAAGATAAAACCTGCCACTTTATGTCAAGTCACACTCGTCGAGTACAGATTTAGTAATAGTAATACTTATCTTTTATGTAGCACTTTACATTTTCCAGTTGCTGCACAGAGATTAATTAATCACTTAGACATATATGAGCCAGGCCTGAAGCACATACTGGAGGATTGACAGGTGCCTGCTCTGCTGTGAAAGCACAAAGGTGACTCTCTGACCTGCACAGGCACAGGTATATTTAGTTGGAGTGAGAATCACAGTGATCTGCCTGTGATTCTGAGTTTTATAATACTACAATATGGAGAGACAGATTTTATCTTAATAACAGCTATATTGCTCTTAATAACATCTATATATACTGTGTGAATGAACTAGGGGGACTCTGAAACTTTGCATTGTCCCCTTTCACCCAATAAAAAAACAAGTGTAAGCAAACACGAACCTTTCTGCCATACATCCTGCAAACCCTTTCTTGCCACTAGAGCAGTTGCTGCCTCCAAGGCTGGAAAATGTGAAACAAAGATGGATGGGTTTGTATCTCACTTTTCATTAATTCTCACTGCCAATGATGCCCCACTGAGAGCTCTCTTTGCCACGGCTTAAATACCCCCACCCTATGCTGTCCCAGCCCTTGCTGGGCATCTGAAATCCCTCTGTGTGGTGGAGAGGGAGGTGATGTTTCTGACAGGGACACGGGGAGGGCCCCCAGCACACGGCCATGCCCTGGACTGACAGCACTCCTCCAGCATGACTACCCAGCTGCTGGTACTGCTGCTGCTGCTGGAGCGCTTCGGATGTACTTTCTGAGCTGAGCCAAGCCTGGATAATTGGGAGCTGGAAGCAGCCCAAACATGAGCCAGCAGACGAGGGATCATGTTTTTCTCTGAATTGCCCATTGACAGTGAAGGAAAGCATTTGTGGTGGGGCGCTGCTGACATCCAGACAGGAGCATTGGCCAGTGGAGCCACTCACAGTTTTGAGAGAGGATCAGTTTTTGTCTCAAACTGGTTTTATGAGGCTCTTCTTGCCCCAGACTACCCCTGAGGCTGCACAAAGGCAGGCTGGGGACTCACAGTGAGGACGTGCCCAGCACTACATCTTAGCTTGTCATAAACTGAAAAAGAAAAACCAAAACAACCAACCCCTATAAGAAACCACTGACATCTTTATACTTAGGGACTTTTTTTTTTTTTTTTTGACATCCGCATTCCTGATATCTTCAGAGAATGTAGGGATGCATTAATATGTGCATATGGGATTACTTCTACCCTTATGCCTGTCATATACTTGCTATGTGGAGAAATATCTTACACTGAGCATGTGTAAGATGCTCAGATGAGCTAAAATTGAAGCCTTCACAAAATGCAATGTGGGCCAATTAAGAGTCAGAAGTGTTTTTAAATTAATTAATGTGAGCTCTTTTTATTTGTCTTTTAGTTTCTGAATCCCTAAGTCATAATTTCAGAATATTTATACTCAGCCAAAAGGACTAGCAGTCCAACTAGTATTTGAACGGGAAGATGAGATCCTTCCACAATCAAAAGACTCCAGCAACTGAGATTTTTTTAAAACTCAGTTAGCCAGAAGCTTGTAAAAAGACCTGGCAACACTGCTATGAGACATTAAGATTTCCAATTTTTGACATTGTGCCTGTTTACATTTGTATTTATGGAAGTTTTCTTGCATTTAATTTAAGTGGCACTTCTGTCATCCACAGGTACTTTCCCATCTTGCATTTTACTGTCACCAAAACCACTCCTGTGACAGAGAACATAGAGCTGCCTCAGGCTCTTAATGGCTCTCAGTGATACTGCTGGTGGAAATGTAATTTTGCACTGAAACCAAAGTTGAAGCACCTTAAACTGTGCTGCAAACACTTTGGGGTACCTTGTCATCTCAGTCTCATTGGGCAGCAACTGCAGAGATGTGTCTCCTCCTCTTTGCTGAGGCTCAGACTCACCTGCTGTGCAAGCCAGAGATGTGAGTCACTAAGTTGGCAGAACACTTTTGTCTCGGTGTTTCTGGATTCTCCCTCATTTTTGGAGTAAGGAGGTGATTGTACGCTGCTGCAACATTACAAATGAAAAGTTAAGTGCCTAAAAGCCACCAAAAGAAAAATGTTAGATTGGAAACATAATGCAAAGTCAGCCTTGCTGTTCCTTGAGCCTCCCCTTGAGTTTGCTTAGCTCTGATGAGGTGTGATTTAACACTGAGACATGGAGCCCGGCTGTGGCCTGACTCATGGGCATCTGCTGGCACTTCCCAGGGAGGGAAACACTTCCAGGGAACTGCATCCAAGTTCAGGCCCAGGAAGTGATTCCCAGGAAGGCACCTGAGGCATTGCTTTGCTCTGTGGAGGTGAGCAGCTCCTGAAGCCCCAGGAGGTTATCAGCAGTGCAAATCCCCCGTGCTTATCCTGTGAATACTGGCTCATACTTAGCTCCTGATGTCTTGGAGGAAGCACAAAGGACCTGATTCATGATGTGCTGCCTTTACAGGAATTGGTCTGTAATATTTTCAAAACTACCAGATAGCTAATTTTGGTTTTTCACCATGTAACTGATCTGTTGTTGTATCTGGACTTTCAGAGGCAAAGCAATTATTTTTGCTGAACTTGCTTTAATCACAACTGTTGTCATGGACGGAAAATAAAAGTGTGCATGCAGGCCTGTGATGTGACATTTTTCCAGAGTCAGAGCTCCAAATCGAAACCTCTTAGGTTGTACTCAGAAGTGACCGTGTTGTGACCCTTGTTCCATGTACAAAAAATAACCAACCCCCTCAAAAAAACCCAAAAATCAAAAAGCACAAAATAGAAGGGGGTCACTTTTAAGAATATCTCTGTGTTTCAACTATGCTTAGCAAAAACAAATGTTTCTTCCATCTTTTTCCTCCCATGATGAATCTTCCCCCAAAACTGACAGTCAGATTTTGTAAAGTCCTTATTATCACACTTCACTACATATCAGGATGAATGAAGAGAGCTGTGCAAACACTGCAGATATCTTTTCTTTATTACAGCTGCAGCCACTCCCCAGAGACATTATTAATGTCCACAGTTCTTGTAGAGAGGCGGTGTACGCTGGCATCTGATTGCTATTCAGATCAGCATCCTCCTCTGTCTGTCTGTGAACCAGCACATTAGTAGGTACATAAAGGGCTCTCACTGTGGGCTGGACAAGTTCCTAGGGCCTCTGTCATGAAAAGATAATGGCAGCATGATTGCAAAAATTTTGTGGAAAATGTGCTAAGCCAAAGCAAAATAAAACCCAAAGTACAGGATGCATTTTTCCCGGGCGATTTATTATTTATCACTGCTTAGCAAACCCTTTGTTCTTGTGGATGGCAGTTAGTCTCTGTTTATAGCTCACTTGGGTGTTTAATTCAAAAAAAAGAAATACAATGTTTTTTAAGAATGTGGGGGTAAGTCTGGCTCCCTGGACCAGACCCAGTCTCGACAAGGGGCAGTTATTTGAGAAATAAAGGTTCAAAAAAACCCAACCCACAAAGTGCACATCCGCTGCTGCCTTGAGCTTTCTGCAGGGAGAAACCTGATGCGTGGAGTCAACAGCCAGAAGTATTTCATGGATCAGAGGAAGCTCCTGTCCTGCCAAAACCAGAGCTGCCTACCAGTGGTTTTGAATTACACATTGGCAGGAGCAATTAAGCAGCCAATAAGGGCAGCACCCGAGAACAGGACCTGGGTGAGAGTTGTGCGTCTGCTTTGCCTGCAGCCACAGAGCCCTGTGCACTGGAGAGCAGGCACCAACCACTCCAGCCTCCTGCCAGCTGCTTGAATCTATGATAAACGAATCTGTAATAAATCAGGCCCCATAAAATCCTACTCACAAGCCTACGCTGTTCTGGAATGAGGCAGGCAGCATGCCCACTAAGTGCCCATTCCAGCTGAAAAATACTAAACACCTATCCTCTTATGATACACTTATATCCTTGGCACAGTCACACATCAGAGAAAGCAAAAAGATATTTAGCAGTGAACAACTGAGCTGGGAGATTTGAGTTCACACAAGAGAATCAGGAAGAGACAGCTGCTTAAGGAAAGAGAAGAATGTAAATGGCCTGCTGTCTTGTTCCCCACCGCATCCCAGGCAGCAGCAGATCCCTCACAAGAGCAAACCTCCACAATAACCTACTTCACGTAGGTGTTGTAAGATAAAAGTAGTGCATGGCTATGTGAATGCATCCCATAGACACTAGGAGATGCTCTTGGAAATGCAAAAAGTGAGCAAAACTGTCTAGCTAGAGACAGCCCACAGGGATCAACCCAGAAAATTGACTTTTTAAAGGAAATATGTCTATATATTTGAGACATGCAGAACTGTGATGCTTGTGAGGGTGCAGCTGTGGTCCTCAGAGGATGCAGAAGAGGCCCCTATCTATACCCCTGCAAGAATGCATTCAAAATTAAACCAGGCACTGCAGCTGGAGCAGACAGGAGGAAGTATTTCATCCCTTCTATTGACAGATGCCATGTGCTCATCATTGAATAGCTTTTACAATAGGCCTTCAGTGCGCACAGAGATCAAGAATGAGAAAAACCATGGTATATTCTCTTGTTTAGACCCCATGGTAAGTGCTAGCCATGATTATCAGCCTGGACCTGCTTTGTCTCACTGATTACTTAGGAGGAAGCCAGCCTCTGGAACTTGTTGGCGGAACAGAATCTTTGTCCACCTTTGGGCATCCTGACACCAGGGGCCTTTGACATAGTGTAAACAGCTCCCTGGCTTAACACAAGCACTGCCTTTCCCTTGCTGCCTGCTTCCACGGCCTGGAAAGCTCTGCCAGCAGCAGTGGAGGACACCTAACACACTGCCAAGGCACCTGCTTTGAGAACTTGTCACTGCCTGAGGCTGCCACCTCCTGAGCCCTGTGCAGACGTGACTTGTCCTCTCACTTGCTTGCCTTCCAAAGGAGGATAGGGATGCATGTTGCTGTGCAGATTTCCTTCCAGCTGTTCCAGACTTGGCAGCAAGAGGCACCATCTCCTTCCATTAAAATGAACCTGAAGGTCACAATGAGTTCTGGCAATGACCTGATTCTCTGTAATGTCAGCTGTCAGGGCAGAAATGTAAAGCACCTGCTTCAGAGAAGGGACTTTTGACTCACAGAACACCTGAGATAGATATCTACTTTTCAGAGAAAGCAGACTTTTTTTTTCCATGAACCAAAGCCCTGCCCTATTTTACACCTGAATGAAACTGCCTCTTCTGCCCCTCAGTATATGGAAATATGCTCCTGAGGGCATATTACGAATATAATCAGGAAATCTGAAAAACCTCTTTTGTCTGCTTCATGACAAAGATACACTGCCTCTAGATGCTACCAAGAAGTGGACAGAAATATCAAACAGAGAATATTTTCAATTGCATGTCCACATCATTAACCAAATCACATTACATGAGAAAGAACTTCTTTACTGTGTGGGTGACCAAGAACTGCCACAGACTGCCCAGAGAGGTTGTGGAGTTTCCCATCACTGAAGATATTCAAGAACTATTTGAGGCAATCCTGTGCCACATGCTCTGGGATGACCCTGCTTGAGCAGGGAGGCTGGATCAGATGTCCCACTGTGGTCCCTTCCCTCATTTCCTGTTCTGTGATTCTGTGATTCTGATTAGAGGCCTTGTAAATCTTCTTCCCTCCTGACAGGAAGCACAAATGTGACCTTCTACCTGAGGATGACAGGTTGTGACAGATTTCCTCTTATTGTTAGTAATGACCTATCCAGGTTTCCTAAGAGCAACAGGCAACACACAGACAGACCAAGGTGTTATTTTCTCTTAATATAAATAACAAAACAACCTGCTAAGCCCTCTTGGAAAATGATTTTGCTCAGAGAGCAATGTATTTTCATGGAAAAGTTTTATTTGTTAGGCACTTCAGTACAATTACTTGACCATATAAGGTGTGGCTGAGTTGCACTGAAAATTGATACTTTCCATAATGGTGCCTCATTTCCAGTGATTCATTGGAGAGGTGCTGCTGTGATAATTAGTGTTTTATAAGTGAATGGGCCACACATTCTTTGAGTAGACCACTTCCCTAACAATGATGTATTTAAGTGGCTGGTCTCTGATAGTCATGTAAATGAATACATGGTAATGGAACGTGGTGACAGTGCTTCTGTTGACAGGTTTCTCCGTCTTACTGTAAAGCAGCTGAAAAACGAAATCTACATATACAAATCCATAATGGTTAGGGGCTTTTATGTGTTTTTGCAGGAGCAGTTTTGACTGAATGCACAAAAAGATGCAAATTTCTCATCTCCTTCAATTTTTACCTCCCAGGCTGGCTTCAAAGCTTACTTTTTAACTCAGATATTTGGAGAGGCTGATGTTGGATGAATGAGCACTGTGTTGTGTCTGTTGACAGCCTACTGCTGTTTCAGAGGCTGGCTTACCCCTCCCATGCCATTAACACACTTTGTCTGGGAAGATGCTGTGCTAGATGCTTTGAGCAATGCCCCACCAAAACAATTCTGTGTGGTCAATAAAAGCAGGATTTTAACGCTGGCTGTTGTGGGCAGTGGGGCACAGGATGTGACACATCCTGTCCCAGCTGGTTCTGCTCCAGTGGCTAAGGTCACCCACCCCAATTACTAGACACTACAGCTTTGCTGGAAGTTACTGTCCCCCGAATTTAGCAGCTGAGCTGCCCATGTGAAAATGAGGGAGAAATGGTGGGTCTGTGCTAAGTCAGCTTTTGGGACTGGCAGAGGTTAGGTGGTGTGCACCAGAGCAGAGAGCTGGCAGGTCTAAGGGCAGCCAAAGCTGGGAATCTTCTTTGTGAGGAACTCCTGCAGGCAGGAAAAAATATAAATAAAAATAAAAATTAAATTAAAAACAGTGTGAACCAGTGGTTTGGCAGGTTTTCTTCCCTGGCCTAAGTGCCCCACTTGGGAGCTCCTCTTGGATCCCTTCAAAACTACCCAGAGGGCTCGTGGGACAGGGTGCAGTGAGTGAAGCTGGCACAGCTCTTCCACTCTGTCATTCTCTGATCACCATGAGACAGCCAAAATAAGGGCTCATAAGCAGTCCTCATTCAATCAGCTCCAGAAGAAAAAATGCAAATAAGCTCAACAACAACAACAAAAATCCCAGAATTTTTCTGGTGCAATTATGGTTCCTATAAACACAACTTCAGCTTCAGACTCACAGTTTATACTGTTAGTTTTTACTGCTTCTGGAAACTCCCCACACATGAATGATCTCATTGAGCAAAATCCTAGCTTCACATAAGCAGTTAGCAAAACTCCTTGCCATTTCGGCAAGCAGAATTTTGTGTGCCATGAGCGGTTTTTGCTTAAATCCAGAATTCAAGCATGAATATGTAAAATTAAGATAGATTATTATAGCTGTAATAAAAAATATATACATCTGCATTCATATACTTAGAAAAAGGAAATAAAGGAAGTATATTTGCTAATGGAATACATAAAAGTTTACATCTGCTAGTATAGTTGCAGGGAATTACACCAGATGTTCAAAGTCTGTCATCTTTTATTTTGAAAGATATTCTTTCAGTGTATATTATCTGGTGTGTCAATTAAAATATGTTCAAGAGTAAATTTCTTCCTCAGCATTATAAACTTACTGTGACAGGGTGGCTGAGTCATGCTTGTCTGAATCACTTCAGATTTTCTACGTTCCTTCAGCCAGCCTTAATTCCCTGTGGACATGAAGAGAGCCAGTTCCTTGGTTGTGCCAGCTGAGAGGGCATGATATGGCTTTCAAAAGCTGGCAGGCAGAGCAGGATGTCCTTCCCCTTAGTTTGTCACAAACCTGTGTTCTCCCCAGGGACAAAAAGCTGTTTCTTCTTGAGGTAAGAATGGCAGCAGGCTCTTTTCATTGATTTTCATTTTCATTTCCATTTCATTTCATTTTCTTTTAAAGCTTCAGATGTCTGGTGACTGTGCCATGCCCTTGTACTAGATGGAGGACAGGAAGCAAAGCAAGAGACTACCTATTTAAAGAAAGGTTAGATGTTAGTGCCCTGCACTTCAGCTCACCACAAGATACCTGCATGTCTTTGAGAATTTCAAACCATGGGACTCTGGTAGAGAACTCCATACAGCCCAGGACTCACTGGTTTCTCCAGAAGACTCAATACTTTAAATAGCATTTGTAAAATAACACCTTGCTGTAACTGTGCCATTTGAGTAACATACAGATAAATCCTGCAGAAATTTGAAGAAAGGTGCTAACCCAAACACAGGTTATTGTCTCACTGACCTCAAGGTAAAGGCATGTGAACATAGGCACACGCCAGGCAGGCAGTACATCAAGGTCACTTGCATATATTTCCTAGGTTCCAAGAACAACTTTGTGCCTTTCAGCAACATTTTCCATTATTTTTCTCATCATTTAGCAGATGGAGCAAGTAGAGTTTAAGAGCTGGAAGAAGGGTGACTACCTTGGCCACCAGTCTCAGCAAAATTACGGAGGGTCACCCACCACCACCCCCAGACACTTTGTGTCTGCTGCATGGAGCTGCTCCCCAGGGATGCCGGTCTCAGCCCTCCTTCAGCCACTGGTAATGAGGCCTGACAATGTCTCCTGCCTCAGCAAGGGATGCCTATATTATGTCTAACCTCACCATCTTTGCTGTGACATTGGTTGAGTTGTCTCCTCCAGGAGAGGCATGAAAGGCAGATGAACTGCCTCTCCTCAGGCTAAACCAAACCCATGTCTTTCAGACCTGGGAAACAGATCCTGCTTTCTTGGCTCTGCCTTTTCCAGGGGTCTCTTCTGCAGTGTTTCCTCTTGGGTCTCATCTTTTGTCAAGTGCAGTACCACAAACCTGACATAGCCTTCCAGCTTAGACCATGCCTGAGCTGAACAGAGTTAAAGCATTACTTTACATGTTCTTATGTACATGTAAGAACATGAGATTTATCATTTTTTACTACAGCGTGACACAGTAGACTCACTTTAAACAACCAGTCCACTAGAGGTTTTGGGTTTTTTTTAGGTTTTTTTTATAGATTTGTTAATTTGCAGAGCTGATCCCCCTCTGGCATTTGGACTTTGGACACTTTCCTTTTAAATTGCATTAAATTGCTTTTTTTTCTTTTTTTTTTTTTTTTTTTTACAAGAACATATCTTAAATATATCAAGCCTTTTGAAGCCTGTCCCCAGCACCACTGAGGTGCTCATTCCTTGCTGCTGTCTGTAAATGCACCAGTCTCATTCTCCAGTCCATCACTGCTGGCTGCACTGCCCAAGACTCTGAGCAATCACAGCGCCACAGCAGCCTCCCACTGAGCCCTTCTTGATCAAAACTTCCATTTTGATAATGAGTTAATCACTGTTACTCTCTGAGTAATGTTTTCCAGGCTGTTTTGTGCCCACCACGCAGTAGATCTGTCTAGACCACACACTTGCTGCACTTGCCTGTGAGCGCTCTGTGGGAGACGCCGTGACCAGACATGCATTTGCTTCTGTCAGCCAGATCTGTCACCCTGTCACATACAGAAATAAGACTGGCTTGACAAGCCTACATTGGCAGCTATTCCTTCCCTGCTCCCTTCCAGGTGTCAGATTATTTTTTTTCCGTGTTTTTTGCAGGAACCAGTGTTGCTGTGATGGGGGTACACTTCCCCAGAGGGCCTTGCTCTTGCCCTCAATGCCAGGCACCCTCCTCTCCTGTTACAGTCCTTCAGAAGATGTGGCAAGAGCTCAGCACTTGTGAGTTCTTACAGAAAACCCCCCAGTGGTGCTGAAATTTTAGCACAGTCCCCCCCTCCCTCCCCCTCAGTTCTTTTGAGCATCTTAAGATTTAGATCATGAGGTCTAGACGAACTTGAAAGCACCATATTTATTTAGAAAGTACACGTTAACCTGGTGCTTTGAACTTGGTTGGAGGGCTTGTTTGTTTTCAGTGTTATATTAGTTACATAAATCTCTTTTTTATGTTTCTGCATGAAAACTTTTCTGTCGACCAAGACTGTGTACAAAGACTGAATCACTTCCTTTGAGGCATACTACGTTAAAACATGGGATGAGTGTCTGAGATCTCCATTTTGTGGTGAAAAGCTAAAATAAAGAAATCTTCCAAGAGCAGCTGGCAGAAAATATTTGTAATGAGAGCTGCCAACTACTAGAGGAAAGTGGCTTATTTATACAGGGGCACCACTGAGACAGACTGAAGAGACAGACTGTGTTGGATTTAGAAAATCAAAATCACCCAAGTGGACAAGGCTGTAAAAACTATATGATATAAAAAATGAATCTTATAATGCAGCAGCACCTGCATCTGGCAATCTCATTCATGCTTTCTGCAGGAGATAAACCTTCTTGCTCTATCAAATAAACCCCATAATTACAGTGCTTAAGTAGGATATTAAGTGGCATCATATTAAGCCATTACATGACCCTTGTCATCATCAGCCCTGCCAGGCAGTGAGGAGAGCTGTTGCTCCCTGCTGATTACTCTGGGTATCTATTTAAACATACTGTGGTAATTAGAAACATCAAAATAAAGCCCTGCACAAGGATTACAAGGGCTGAATGAAGAAACCTTTCTTTCTGGTGGCTACAATACTTTTACCTTTTACTTTTACGCTGTTGTTGTGTGTGCACACACATCCTTGCCAGTGTCCCTCATTTTGATATGATCCAAAGCTCTAAGAGGTAAGAAAGCAAAGAGGTTCAAAGGCAGCATCCTTTTCCTCCTCTGATTGATAGAGCCTCTGCCACTGGCAAAGAGAATTTTCCACAGGGCTTGAAAGCCAAATGTGCTAATTCCTTCTGCTTTACTCTTTTATGCCTTTCTCTGAAGGGAAACCTGCAGGTTTCAGATGCCAGCTTCATTCTAGGCATCCTTCCTAATTACCTGAACTGCCATTGTTATATGCAGCACATATATTGATCACTATCATGAATGTTGCCTTTCTAATATTCAGCAAGTGTGAATCAAACTGTGTCACAGATGTGGACTTCAATCACAAGGTATATCTGAGTGCACCCCACAGATTATCCTTCCTTATAATAACTATGGCTGAATCAGAAAAAAAAAAATCACTCAAGTTCCCGTTCTTTAGTTATCATCTAAGGTAATATGATTAGCTCAGGAACACTACAGGGCACCAACTCCTGGAAAAAATTTCAGCTTTGGGTGGCAGAAACCCCTTGCTGTACATGAAAGGTGTTTGGGAACATGCTTCCAGACTGGATTGCCTCCCAGATTTAGGAAACAGATGGCCTAGAAAAGTCTATGTTCATTTTTCAAAGCACCAATTTTAGCATTTTCCTTTCACTTAATTGTGTTTCAAGATAACTTTTTTCACTTCCCACAGGAAAACCACCGCAAAAGGATTTCCAGCTCTATGCTGTGCTGCCATCCCTGCTTCTCCCTCACTCACAGGACTTATCTCTTCAATGCCTGGGCTCAGATGCTGCTGTGCTTTCCATCAACTGCAGAAATGGTTCACAAGTAAGCTCACAAACAAGCTGTACTTCATGCCACTGTCAAGTAATTATAGGGGTAGGCACAGTTTGTAATAGTGCTTTATGGGAAGGAAAAAGTCAGATATACCAATGATCTTTGTCAAAAGTGAGGTTTAAAGATTTTAAGATACTTGAGGAGAAATTGAAGTGGTCCACCTCAATCACAAAGGCAGCCTTATATTTTACAGCCAAGGGCCAAATCATCATTGGATATTTGGAAAAATTTCTTTACCAAGAGGGTTGCCAGGCATTGTAATGGGCTGCCTAGGGAAGTTGTGGAATCACCATCTCTGGAAGCATTCCAAAAACCTGTGGCTATGGGACTCAGGGACATGGCTTAGTAATGAACATGGTGGTGCAAGAGTAATGTTTGGCTTGATGAACTTAAAGGTCTTTTCCAATCTTACCAATTCTATGATTCTGTGATACGAAAAACTACCACAATATTTCCCCTTGCATACAGAACACATCTTTTGTGATCAAGAAGGGCCACACACCACTAAGACTTCCCAGTGCCTGCCCATGTAATATGTCCACATAATTGTGTAGCCAGGTGCACAACTGCACACTCCCAGCAGCTGCAGGGCGTGGGTGTGTGAACACCAGGCTATCTGGGAATCCTCTGGCCTTTTTAGACCAGAATAGCTGTTCCAAAACAAACACACTGCAATAGCTGCTCTAGAATGGTTCATCAGGTGGGTTTGCTTTCCTGAAAAAGATTATTTCCCATGAATAATCACTGCCCTCTGGAAATACATTGTCTTTCCTTCAACTAGCACGACCTAGTGAGAGACACTCCCAAGCAGCTACTGGGAGATGATGTATTCTCTAACAGTTATTATAGCACATCTGCTTAGGTAGAGCAGGTCAGGAGAGGCGTTGACTAGAAATGCTCTTGGACCAACTTGCCCAGAGGTTAAGGAGCAATAATGAGCAGAATGGAAGATTTTACTCAGCAGGCTCAAAACTGATGCTGAAAAAAAAAAGCAAAGCCTATTTTTGTCTCTTGTCATCTGCACCTCAATCACAGTATAGAATTACTCTGGTCCAGCGACTGCCTGCCCAGAGAAAGACCCATATTCATTCCACCTCCAGGGTTTCCATTAACACAGCAGTTACACTGGCATTTGGGCAGAAGGCCCGAGTCAAGCACTGCTTCATCTGATCTGCATCTGTCCTAAAGTAATATCCCTCTGCCCTTTCCATCCTGTTTGTTTCCCTCTGAGGAAGCAGAGTGCTGTTTTTGTGAGGAATGACTGCCTCCATTGGACAGCAGAACACTTTTTGGAGCAATCACGCTAAGTAGGCAGCGCTGCTGCTATGAATTACTGTCTATAGCACACTATGGTGACCTCCCTACTTTTTTCTTTCCATTTCATATCAGGACCTAGAAAGGAAAGGCACCTTTGTCTGCGTCGTAATCATTCAAATTTGATGCTTTTCAGTGATTCTTTCAAGGTAAGAGAAAGCAATTTCGTTGAAAAAGGAGAATGCTCAAATAACATGGATCCTACTCTCCCCTTGTGTTTGGCATGGTGGAAATTACAGGCAGCCCCTGTATTTCTGTGGGATTGAAAATTTGGCATTCTGGAGGTCCCAGTTCAAAATTGCCCCTTTTATTTTTACCACCAAATTTAACTGTCAGGGTATCAGGTTACTATTTCATATAACCTAAAGAAATGTATGGATCTTGTATTGTAAGATTAAAAGATGTATTAAAAGATGGATGCTTTTATTTCTGCTGGCATTTTCACACATTTTCCTCAGTCTGCATGTCTTTTAAGATAAGAAAAGGTCCCAGCCTTTCTCCCCTTTCTCCCCCAAGGGAGATTGCCACAACCAACCTAAGAAAGATAAAATTTTGAGTCTTATTTATTTATATTTTCTGCTTTAGTACCCTGGGAAACCATAAAGCAAACCGTGTGCACCTCCCTGTAAATTCTTCCAATTAAAATATCTTGATTTGCAAGGGTCATTCTTTGACAAGGAAATTGTTGAATAGTTTTAGTTTCTTTAAAGTCTACGTTTCTTAGGACTAATTTAAAAATAACAAACTGTTACCTCAACCATTTTGTTTTGTAAGATTGATGAGAGAGATATTATTGGGGGAACATTTATTCTGAATGACCTTATGTTTCCTCTAAGGCAGAAAGGATGCTCGGGTCTCCAGTGTGAAGGTCTGTTTAGCTATTGCTAATGATAACAGTGACCTCTTGTGGATGTTTCTAAAATCTTTTCTAATTCAAGTTGTTTTAACCTGGTGGTAGATTTGGATCTGTTTGTTGGCATTTCTAATACATTTGTAACTTAATTAAAGAAGAAACAATTTCTCCCTTGACCAAGTTTTCTTACTAGATCCCTGATTTCAGTGTACCAGATCTTTAAGTAAGAAAGGAAAATAGTACATATATTGAACAGGAAAAGAGTTGGTTTGAAAAATAAGTAGATGGGCTTGAGGTTTACTAATTAAGTGGGCTACTGTAACCAGAAGTCATGGACAGACTTTGGTATTTCCAATTAGAGATGTTACCTCTGCCTGAGCAAAAGCAGTCAGTAGTAACTTCACCTGGGCTAACAAATTTGTGTTTTGACTTCAGACATAAAATGTAGTTTTGGACTAGTGTCACAGAATGTTCTGCACCATACCTCTCTTTTTTGTTTCCAGCTGCATGTTATGCCACTTCATGCTTGGGCTCAGCCCTTGCTGTGGCTTCTCAAAGCGATAAACGAGCGCGTGGTCAGCATTCAGCCGTGTTTGACCCCAGGAGCCTGAGCTTTATGCCAAAGCAGCTGAGTCTCATCTACACTCTGGTCAAGAGCTGGTAGGTTTTTGCAGAAAGACCAGATGAATAAACACAGGACATGAATATCTCTTTCATTGAAACACAGGTGTGGGTTGGGAGGGACGTTAAAGACCATCTGGTTCCAGCCCCCTGCTGTGGCCAGTGACACTCCACCAACCAGGTTGCTCAGAGCCCCATCCAAACTGGCCTTGAACACTTCAGAGAACACTTCTCTGGGCAACCTGTTTCAATGTCTCACCACCCTCACAGGAAAGAATTTCTTCCTAATATCTAATCTAAATGCACTCTCTGTCAGGTTGAGGCCATTCCCCCTTTCCTATCACTGCATGCCCTTGTAAAACGTCCCTCTCCAGCTCTTTTGTAGGCTCCTTCAGGTACTGGAAAATTTGGTCACCCCAAAGCCTTTTTTTTTCCTAGGTTGAACAAACCCAACTCTCTCAGCCTTTCCTCACAGGAGAGGTGATCCATGCTTCAAGCTGAAAAGGTGTTGGAGATGGAGAAAAAATACCTAGTGTTTTTTTCCAAGAACTAGTCTTGGGAGAAATCCTTCCTGTTCAGTAACTCCTGAGGCTTACATACGCATGGAAGTGTTTTACTTCCTGAAGCTGAAAGACAATGCCACAGAGGAGGAAAAGGATAATGTGTCTGAATACCCACAGGACTGAACTGAATGGAAATGAAACTCAATACTGCAAAATACAGTTTTGGAAGTGGCAACAAAAATTATCTGAAAGATAGAAAGAGAAACCTGGAAATGCTCAAAAGAGAGAGAGAAAGAAGGAGTGAGCTTATGATGACCCATCAATGGCACTGGGATCCATTAAAGGGAAGATTCAGTCTTGAGAGGAGTGTGTCCCATCCAAGTGGGGAAATATTGGAATATAATAGTGTGCATTTCTAGGCATGTACATTAAGGACACGGGAACTTGAAAGATGATCTAATGAAGAGATAGGCTACTTTGACTATCAGAGAAGAGGACAAAGCTATCCTGCTCTTGCCAGCAAAAGGAGAAGAAAGTTTTGATTATTCTGCACAGTTCCAGTTGGGCTGGAGGACATGGAAGGGGAAATCTGCAGAGCATACACCAACAACTGAGCCTAGAAGCTGTTGCAGTCTTTGCTTTGACCAGCTGGTGAAGGATCAAAGTCTCATCAACACGTGTGGAGCCTGAAAGGACCACAAAGAGAATGATGGGCTGCAAAAGGAAGTTTAAACACGCCTTCTATGTACATCATGGAAGTGACATAAGCAACAACTTACATTTAGGTAAGAAAACAAGATGTTCCATGAAGAGCAAATAAAAAGGAGCACACACTTGGCTGAAATGACCAGTCATTAGAAATGTGGACCAGGGTTTGTTAATGGACTTTTGGAACATGCTGTCAGTTGCAGGTATTGGCACAGAATGATGGCTGAATGATGCCAACCTTACAAAATAATCTCATATTCAAAGGACTTACAGCAGAGGATAGGAGACACAGCAAGTTTTGCAAAGTGACGCCATAGTTGCTTTCTTTACCCAGGAATCATTTATTAAAACAAATAACATCATTCCCCCCCCCCCCCCCAAAAAAAAAACAAAACAAAACAAAACAAAACAAAACAAAACAAAACAAAACAAAACAAAACAAAACAAAACAAAACAAAACAAAACAAACCACCAAAACCAAACTATGTCATACTTTAAAAAGGGAAGGGAAAAAACCTCAGAAGATTACCTTCCTGACATTGACTGTCCCCTGCAGCTTCTTTTCAGGATCCTGTGAGATTTAATTTACTGGTAACAAATTTTTCATTTTCTTTACTTATATAGTCAATTCATAGTGAAAACACCAGCTTTATAGCAATATCTACTTAGTACAGTAGATAGCTGATAAGCAGCCTAACCATAACACACTCATATTATTTTTTGTACACACTGTACTGAACACTGTGAAAATGGGACACACTACTTAAAGCACCACACCAGAAAACCATATTCCATTATCATTTCACATGGGGGAGGGAGGGAAAAGAAAAAAAGGCACTATTCATTTTGCTTGTTTTTCTTTCTCTGTAATTACTCTCTAAGATTCATCATCACTTAATATGATTTCCAAATTTCCATAGGTCTCAAAACCTCTTTCTTGAGTTTCAGAAACAGCAGACTGGCAGCAGCACAGCCAGGGATCAGCATTTCACCTAGGCAGTGACACTACCCCCACAGCTTTTGATTGATATCTCTTGCCATAAATCCAGGTCTCTGGCCTTCAGATGCTTAATTACCTTCCTTTGAAGTGATGCATGGTAATTGCCCTCCTGGCCAGTGTCTGAGACACGGGGTTCTCCTTGAAGCTGAGGCACAGCATCCCTGTGATTCCTGGGCTAAAATGCTCCACCAGCATGGGGCCAGCATCAGGGCACTGCACCCCAGGCAAGACACATTTGTGAGAGAAGCACCACCATGTCCCACAGCACAGCAAAAGGATCAGGGGAAACCCACAGCAGTCAGGGTAAGGGGGCAGGAGGGGTACAAGGGCAGGATCACCAGGTTCCTGCTTGGAAGCCTACAAAAATAAAAGCAATCCTGAATTAGTCACAAGTCCAGAGGCCAAACACTGCTCTGGTCACACTTGGGCAGAGCAACAGCCAGACCCCTGCAGAGTACTGCAGGATTAGTCATGCTCTGAGGCAACAAGACAACACAGCAGATTCATACTAAAACAAGTCATTCCCAGGGCTCTCGGAACCATGCATCTTATTTTCTCAATATTTGTTTCTTCTGCTTGATCAATAATCTTTTAAAACGCAGATTTTCCTTAGCAGGAACAGAAATTAAAATTAGTGTCTGTCCTCTGTGTGGCCACCACTTTTCACTAAAGCTACAAGAAATGAGGCTTCTCTCTCACTGGAAAATCTTGCTGAAATCACCAAGCAACTTAAAATTTTGTGGAGGGAAGGACAGTTGCTCCAGCCATGAGACCTTACAGAGTCCCGCTGTTGTTGTCCCAGCTGGAAGCAGCACTTGGAGTCCTCTAGAAAGATGGGAAGGATTACTTCATGTTTTACGTGCTCTGGGTATATTTTAACCACAATAATAAGTAGTGGTTGCAACATAACACTGTCCCTGTCAGTGGTTGTCATGATTCAGTCCCAGCAGCCTTCAGGGGCAGGATAATGTCATTACCTCCCAGTAGCTCTCGGGAGAGGTGGCTGGTTTCAGTCATCTTTCACTGGTGTGGCCAACAACAGAAGCACAACCTTGGCACCCTTGGTTTTCTGTCTAAACATTTAGCAAGAGAAATGAGGCATTAAGAAGGAGTCTAAGTGCCTCTTTCCAGAAGCAATCAGGAACCAAGTTTCTCTGAGCAGGATGTGTGGATGCAAACAGGTTCATAGGGCTCTTCCTAAGCTTCTTCAGGGAACTCCTGGCTCCCAGGAGTAAAAATACTCATTTTCCCAAAGTACAAATATTATATTAAAAACTCCCAGAGGGGTGCAGAATATACAAATGTGCCTAGAAAAAATACTTGCATCTGTACAGCCCTGAAGGCACAAAGTTGTTGTCAAGAACAGAGCTGGTGGGGCATAGCACAGAGGATTGCTGTAGGGCTCCTCTCCGTGGTGCCTGGATTGGCTCCAGGTCAGGGCCAGGGTGAGCCCTTGGGCTGGCTCAGTGCAGCACAGGCCTTTTTGTCTGAGCAAGAGCCAAGAGGTGAGCGGAGGTGAGAGAAGATAGGGTGACAAGTCACCTGGTGCTCCTGTCAGACGTTATGCAATGAGGGGAGCTGGGTAACCAGTGGTAACCAAAATAAAGGATTTGTGTGCATGTTGTATAACACGGCTCCACCCCAGACAGCAATGAAGCACCACACAGCCACTCACTGCCTTCTCCCTGGTGGGATAGGGGTGGGAAGTGCGAGGGTAGGAGTGGAAAAAATTGTGGGTTCAGATAAAGACAGTTCAACAGGTAAAGCAAAAGCCACGCACATCGGCAAAGTGAAGGAAGGAATTCATTCAGCCCTTCCCACAGACAAGGTGTTCAGTCAGCTCTAGAAAAGCAGGGCCCCATCACACATAATAGTGGCTTGGGAAGACAAATGCCATCATTGTGAACTTCCTCCCATTCTCCTTCTCCCCCCAGCTTTATATCCTGAGTCCATAGGGTGTAGGGTATCCCTTTGTTCTGTTGGGGTCAGCTATCCGGGCTGTGTCCCTTCCAGCCCCTTGTGCACCCCCAGCCTGTTCATTGCGGGTGGGGTGAGGAGCAGAAAAGGCCTTGACTCTGTGTAAGCACAGCTCAGCAACAGTTGAAACATCTGTGTTGCCAACACTGTTTCCAGCACAAGTCCAAAACTCAGCCCCAAATGAGCTACTGCAGGGAAAACCAACTCTATCCCAGCCAAAACCAGCACACCATAACAACAGCTACGCACAACTCCATGACATCCTGCATCGTCCAGGAGGGGCTGGAGCGAGTGATGGAGTGCAGTGAGTCAGGCTGGGATGTCATTGAGGTGGTTTAGCAAAAACACTCAAGTTCTGGCTTCTTTTCAGGCTCTCTCTGCTACCCTCCGTATCCTCGAGCTCCTTTGTATTCCAGTACAGGAAAGAGAAAGACAGAAAAGGTCTATGCAAAGAAGAACAGGAAAACTCGGCAAAGGGCTGCTAGGCTTAGAAGATTTCAGAAGGAAGGCATTTGGATAAACCATAGAATAATAGAATATTTTAGGTTGGAGATTACCCTTAAGGTCAACATGTCTAACTCTTACCCCAGCACTGCCAAGTTCACCACTAAACCATGTCTCCAAGTACCACATCTGCTAGTCTTTCAAATACCTCCAGGGATGGCAGCTCTGCCACTTCTCTGAGCAGCCTGTTTTAATGCTTGACCACCCTTTTGGTGAAGAATACTTTCCTAATATAAGCCTCTCTTGATGTAAAACTGAGACTGTTTTTTCTTGTGCTTGTTACTTGTGAGAAGATGCCAACCCCACCTCACCACAAGTTCTTTTTGAGTAGTTGTAGAGAGAGAGTAGAGGGAGAGTAGAGCTGAAGAGGCTCCTCTGTGCCTCCCTTTCTCCAGGCTAAACAACACCAGCTCCCTCAGCCACCCCTCACAGGACTATTCTCTTGATAATGCTGGGTCATTCAGGCTTATACCAGAAGGCTGACCTTGAGAAATTACAGAAGGGGTCTAAGTGGGAGACTAAGCCTGGACTCTCTGGTCGGATAAAGCTCTAGCAGCGCAGCAGAAGTGGAAAACAAAAAGAGATCACTGGCTTGGAGGAACAGTTCCTTTCCTTGTTCAGCTACTGGTGCCCCTTAATTTCCTCAATTGAAAGAAATTATGAGATGTTAAGGCCATCTGCCCACGGCTTTTTCCAAAAATCTGCCTTTACTAGCCCATCATCACCAGCTAAGCCCCCCAAAGACCAAGTCCCTACTCTTTACCTCCAATCTTCCAATGCAAGAGCTAGGGAGTGCAAAGGGAAGCTAGTAACAGCCTAGTCCAAAACAAAAAGCAGTCCTTTACACACCCTCCAGTCAGCCTGTGGATATCTTTGCCAAAAAAGTCTATGGTTTCAAAACAGTGCCATAAAAAATAAAGGTGCGAGATGTACTGAGGGCTCTGAAAGGCACAGACATCACATCTGGCTTAGGAAGTGTCTTCAGTGCTAGAGGTTGTGAGATGAAATACTACCATTTCTCTGGACTCTAGATAATGTCACACCCTCTTCCTCCCTAGCTCCTCAAATTTATACAATTCAGGAGCCATTCCTAACAGGTAGTTTGTGCGAAGCTGCATATTTTGGGCGGGAAAGAAGATTTCACACTGCGGCCACAAACATCTCTTCTGCGCCAAGCAGTGCCTGTGCCAGAGAACAATCTCACATGCAGCTTATGAGCAGAGGCAGAGCCAAAACAGTCCCTGCTTTCCCTGTATTCCTTCTTCCACCTGGAATGAACGGAGGCAAAGCCACAGTGCCATTGGCTACTCCTGCCCGAGGGCTGTGCTCCCCTCCCCGCCGGTGGGTTTGGATTGCAGTGCCTGTGCCTTGGCTCCTGCCCGGCTCCGTGCGGGATTTGCAGTGCCTGTGCCTTGGCTCCTGCCCGGCTCCGTGCTGGATTTGCAGTGCCTGTGCCTTGGCTCCTGCCCGGCTCCGTGCTGGATTTGCAGTGCCTGTGCCTTGGCTCCTGCCCGGGGCTGTGCTGGATTTGCAGTGCCTGTGCCTTGGCTCCTGCCCGGGGCTGTGCCGGATTTGCAGTGCCTGTGCCTTGGCTCCTGCCCGGCTCCGTGCTGGATTTGCAGTGCCTGTGCCTTGGCTCCTGCCCGGGCGGTGCAGGGGAACGTGAGCCCTGCGCTCCTGTTCCAGGACCTGCTCCAAAGCAGTACGTGCTTGCAGGCAAACCCACTCCCCACTCGGGGACAGATGACTCAGGCAAGAACTCAGAAATATTTAACTCCTCTGTGCCAAGAGATTTTCCAGCACCAGACGCAGAAGGAACAGAGTGCTGAGGAAAAGGCAAACTGCAATCAGCAGCTGGCTGTCTAAAGGAGAACAGATATTGCTGCTAAAAAAAGGATGCAAACCCAGGCTGTCTTACAACTGGAAGAACATCAACCCTTACTGATGCTTTAGTACACGTTCTCCAAGAGGAATTACCTCTTACTGCTCTCAACAATAAAATTAAGAAGCCTCTGCACTGTAGAATTAGCACATACTGAAAATATTTTAAAATATCTGGCCAAAGCCAGCACTTAGGCAGTCAATTGCTGCAAAGTAAACAAGAAAATTACTTTCTTGAAAGCACCATCTGCTAAGGAGGCACCTCTGTGAAATGAGAAGCTCGTGATTCAGATAAAGAGTTCTGAACACAACCTTGTAACTGTCTACACAGCAAACAAAACACTTCAGTGTGTGAAGAGTGGGAGGCACATTTTTTGGTACAGTTCCTTTATTTAGGAAGGTGTGATCGATTTGGGCCTCTCTAAGCAAAACAAAACATACCAGAAATAACAGAAGCTCTGAGCCTAGACAAAACAATCCAAAATGAGGAAAAATGGAAGATCTTTATGCACAATTAATCTGAGGAATTGATACACTGTGTTACGAAGGTCACAATATTTGTGCAGAATTATAGAAGGAATCTATTGTTTTTTATGAATGCCATGATTATGCCACATTACTTACTCAAACTCAGAACATCCCTCAAATTCTATATATAAATTTGGAAAATAAAAAGTTTTCCAGGGTGTGTAGAAGAATCAAATTGAGGGATTGGGAGAAACATCTTGCCAGATTCTTTTAATTTTTCCCATTCAAGAATTTCTTGTACTTTTCAAGTGTCTGCTAGTATTCAATATTGAGAAAGAACATTAGACTACTTGGAAACTGATCCAATTTTTATGGAGGATTTAGTCTGCCTGGCTGCAAATGAGCTTAATCTTGAGCTTTGTAGATAAACGTGGTGTGGGGGCAGAGAGTCGATTCATAAGAACAACAAGCAAGGGAGAATAAAAACTTACTCTAAAGTAACTTCCTATCTTCCAAACAGTTTTTCCACAAGTACACATAAGGTTTGGGAACACTGCACCAAACCAGGCTGGGTATTTCAGCATTCCCTTTTCCTGTGGAAATTTACTGTGGTCCCACCACAGAGCTCAGTGCTTGATGTTTGGATGTTCCCTCATGTGCCCTCTTGCCCTCCACTTCCAGTAGAGACCAGGGAAAGAAAGAACCAAGAGGAAGGAGAAATTACATAGTGATTTCTGGTGCTGGGTAACTAACTTCTGTTTTCTTTAAATATCTCTATTTGAATCTTGGTTTCCATTGGCAAATGGGTCTACAACATAAGGCTTCACAGATTTACTTAAAAATTGATCTCAAGAGTGCTCTACATGAAGAAGCACCTCTTGTGCCTGTAAACAACGATGTCCTTTCCACAGTTTCTCTAAGAATGGGCAGGGCTCCAGGCAGATGCATGAAGGTATCAGGAATGCAGCAATGCCCTGGATGCAGCTTAGGCTCTGGTGACATGTACCTAAGTGGCAGAAAGCAGATTTAGCTTGACAGTTTTGGTACACCTCTTGATATAAGAGCTGTTCTCTGTAACACACACCATCACTAGTGGTTTAACTGGAACTGATGAAAGATGTTGGTGACAGGTTCAGATTTCCATGCAGCCTCATGGTGATCGAACTTCCCTGAACACAGGGAAATCACATTGGTGCTGGGCCCTTGCTAGGTGGACTTCCATTCAGGCAACTGATGATCTTCCTCCTTCTGCCCAAGTCAAATAATTTCAGATAAAAGAAAATAAAGGTGGCACAGAGCAGTTAGGTATTTTCTGATACCATGACTACTTAGCCACAGCAGGTCTGTGTTCCCTTAGCCAACAAGGGCAACCAGCCAGCACTGTGAGGTACCCCAGCCACTAGCAGAAAACATGAGGTACTTGTTCCAGGGCAGGGCTGAGGTTGAAGTTTGCTGTCTCTCTACTTATGATGATGGAGACTAGATTTCCTCCCTCCTTCTGCTAGATCTACTCTGATTTAAGAAGTCCTGCAGCCTGGACCTGCTCTCTTACTATAGCTTTGGCCAAAGAACCAGCAACTGAAGCCACCAGTCAGCAAAACCTTCCTGGGCTTTTGGTTTATTTACCTTTTCTCCCTTGAAAAGAAAGCCAGTGGGTCAGCAAGGGAAGAACAAAATGTCATGAGAAGGGGCAGAGAATCACAGGCAAAATTCAGGATGATGGGTAGTGCGTCTCTTGAGGGCTTTGTGAGCTGAACAGAGTAAGAGGATTTTATGATGTTGTGAACAGGGATAGGTTGATGGGCTGAAGGGGCTACAGAGAAGTGCCTCCCTTTGGTTTTTGCTATGGTAACGACAGATTGTGCTCTTGGTCACTTGCTATATACCATTCTCAACATGCCATCCTCAGGTTTGCAAGGACATGGGTCTATAACTTTAAAAGTTCCAGCTCTGCCTCTGGAGCACACTGGGTAGAGCAAAGAGGACCAGAGCTGTTTCTGTACCTTTGTCTGTAGTGAGATTAACTACCCTGACCCCAACAAAAGGTTCTGTGTTCAAAATCCAGGTCCTCCCAGGAGCAGGGCTCCAATATGGCTGTTGCACAAAAAGAGCAGCAGATGTTTATGAGAAAAACCGTAAGCAACATTTACAAGTGAAGACATTTCTCCCATGGATGCATGAAGTCCCAAATTTAGCAGACAAGGCAGAACCCCGCATATGGCAGAACAGAGCTATAAAAGTTGTCAGCAAGTGATATTCATCTCAATTTAGAAACAACTTGTTCCTACCATGTAATGTAAATGCAATGGAAAACATGTTCGTCTTTTAGCTGCAAGTGTAGTAGGCACAGTTGTTAGAGGAACTGAGCAAAGTGCTCACATGGATTCACTTTCTTTTTATTCTTTTTTTGCACCTGATAGTATCAGATTCTCACCTGATCTTTCTTATTCTATTATTCAATAGGTAACAGCTTCAAGCAAGTGCTGTTGGACAGAATTAAGCAGCATTATTTTTGGTTCCTGGTTTGATTAGTGATGCAAGACAACAGACCACTAAGGTTTCCACACTCTACGAATGGCATTGCTCAGGGAAGCAGGCATAGTCTGAGATGCTGTCTTTCCAGGGCTTGGTATCTATCTACTAGCAAAGGACATGCAGAATAAGGGGGGGAAAAAGCTATTCACTAACTTCATGCCATTACTTTACCTCTATTCTTCTCAAGGAGCACCAGGATCTGGCTAATAAAAAGTAAACCTTGATAACCTCCTTTCTTCAGTGAAAGGAATGTTGTTTCAAAAAGCTGTTATCCAGGGTATTGAAGCAACTCAAGCAGATTTACAAACACTCCCACATACACGTGCAACCTAAAAGAACAGTTCTGTAACTGATGTTTGTATGCCCAGACATTCAGTGAACACAAACACGAGGGTCAGTCAATTCACCACCAAAAGGAAAAAAGAAAAAAAGTCTTCACAACTTAGATGGCAGGAAAACATAACTGAGGAATGTGATATGCTTTCCACAATCTGGCATGGCTTTTGCCTTCACGTAACTGTTTTAGAAGAGAATATCCTGAGTTGGAAGGAACCCATGAGGATTATCAAAGTTTTGCTGCTGACCAGTGTTCCATCCCCCAAACACACTGGTGCTAGCCACGTCCAGTTGCCTTGTTCTGGAACATTGCCTCCCTCACAGCACCCTGAAGGCATTTTATTTCACTGGGCTTAAGAGAATAAAGCATTTGTTGTTCTTCACTGCAACCATGTATTTTTTTAGAGCTTAGTTTACTGAGCCAGTCAGGTCATGCTTAGGGCTACAAAATAATCCAATAAGCTACAAAAGGAAGAGCCCACTTCATGATCAGACCCCATCTTTGCCACAACCTACTCCTAAGAAAGCTGAAGGTTCACCTCCTCCATTCCAGCCCTTGCTGAGGGCTCAATTCCTCCAATGTTTCCCTTATTTTGAGGGCCTCCAACCCTCCTTCAAACCCACCCCTCATATTCACACCCAGCGCCAGTCTGCCCTGGGTGCCCAGCAAACCCCACTGTGCCACAAGCTCTGCAGCCTTCCCACCTCCTTGTAGAGGGGCTAAAACAATTGCCATGCAACTTATGAACCCCAACACCTAACCACTGCTTCTGGGATGCCATCTGCTTCCTAAAGCCTCATCAGACCAACTGTGAGCCCTTGGGCTTTTGTCAGGAAAACCGAAGTATCCCCCTGTTCTGACAGCAGCACATCGGTGGCTTGCTTCGTTCCGCCCGTGTTCACCTCAGCTCTAGCTCTCAGTCCTTACAGTGATAAAACTTCCCCATGAACTCACACTCGCATAAATTCAACCTGGTTTATTCCAAATATCACATAAATTAAACACATTTCCCATGAATATTGCAAATACACATGAAATGAACACTGCAATTTTTAAAAAAAGTTTTGGCTTTGTTTATGCAACAAGAAGTGCCAAATGTGGTTAGAACATGAACTTCTCCTGTATTTACTAGATACAAAAAGGTGCAGATTAATAATTTATATTTATACATATGTACACACTCCATTTCATTTCTAGCTTTAAAACAGTAAAAAATGGTTTCAAGTTTATCTACATTAAACATACTCATTTACATCTGGTCAGAAGCCCCAGATAAGAGTTGATACAATCATTTCACAACTGCAAAATTAAGGCGCTACCAAAATACCAGTTCCACTAGTGTAAAATGTAACAGGAATAGTGTACAGCTTTCTATTTATCAATTTAAAAGTGGACTGGAGAAGAAGGAAAAAGGAGCAGTAAGAAACATGACAAGTTCTACAGGTTAGAAATACAAAGAGATCTCGATGACTATCAAATGAACATATTAAAATACAGTAGATAAAAGGCCTCAGTGGCAAACAATTAGTATGCTTCTGAAAGACAAAAAAAGGTTAAAATATATATATATCATTTGTAGCTTGAAATTTTACAGGTGAACAACAGGTGTAGAGGTAGAGGGATTTTTTTTTTCTTTTTGGCCTCTTTATGATGTATAAAGAAGGGCCACATTCACCACAGTGAAAAGACTCATCATATATCCCAGCATCCTTGCTTGGACAGCAAGCAAGAAAAGTGTAATGAGCTAGAAAGGCAACAAATCCTGTCTATCTCTTCCAGGAGCTCAGCTCCAATGCTTCCACATGTACCTTGGCAACAAGTTACACCTAAGCACAGACTGGCTGTAACGTGGACATTTCCTCTAGAGAGCAACAAGACAGCTTTTCCCGTGAGGTACTACTGGATGCTGCAGATATTATATGGCAGAGGTGATTTGGTAAAAATGAAACTGGCACTTCCCCTTAAAAGGCAAGTACCACAGGGCAGTGGTGATTTTATCTATTTATTAAAGCTTTGCTATTTGATCAGCATTCAATGTTTTGGAAGAAATGTCAGCTTTGGGCTGCCAATATTATTATTTGCATCCATACACAGACAATTCCTTTGTTGTTATCATTTATCCAAAACATCTGAAATATTCACAAACTGCTTTAAACCTTGACTAAAAAAAAATCCCTCTACAGTTCAGCTTTCTTTTCAATAACAATCACTCTACTAACTATGCAGGCCTTCATGAACACAGTAATGTCACTTCCCATGTAGAATGTCTTTACACATTACAAAACAGCAGTAAACAACCTCTCATTTCATAGGGTTTTCTGTCAGAAGTACCTCAAAAGTAGATATCTTGAAAAAAATCACTTTTGCAGAGAAGAATATTAACATTAACATTTACTGAGGCAAAGCCAAGAAGACACTAACTAGCACCTTGATTTTTTTTTTTTTTTCCTTAAATGCACTCCTATCCGTAAATTAAGCACATGTAAGATCAGGGACCAGCAATACACAAATACCATCAGCATCCTCTTCCAGCTAAACTAGTAATACGCAAAACTAGGCCAGACACACAAACAAGCAAGATGAATGAGTCTTGAAGAAATACACAGCATGGAAAGGAATGGGAAGAACAGGAAGCTAAACAGAAAGGATTGCAAGGTCAAATACAGTCCATCTTCTGGTCCGAGAATTAGTTTGTGAAATCACCCTTCAGCAGCTCAGCTGACAGTCGGCTGAAGACCTACTGACTTCTGACATTTCCTCCCCACAAATACAACGATTCCTTATACTTCAGTGAATTCCTCTTCATCATCTTCATATCCTGGAGGAAATGCATTCAACTTGAATTTTGAGTATTTTGGTGGTGGTAGCAGAACTTGCAGAAGGCTACTGTAGAGGTTATGACATCATTGGTTGTACATTATGCACTTCACAATTCAGAGCATACACTTACAAACCACTTAAATAGAAAAGGCGTGTTCAAGGTAGAGGCAGTTACAGTACATTCAGGGTATGTTACAGAAACCATTTGTGGTAGCCATTTACTGAAAGGAAAAAACCAGAATTTTTGTTTCCCAGACCACAGAGGTTATAACTACAATACCCAAAGAGAGCAGGTAATATATCCCAATCACTGCATTTTAATGCAGTCTCCTTCCAGAATTCATGTACAAAGTGGAAAAAAAAAAGCTTAAATACCTCTTCATTGACAAATAAGGAGAAAAGAACTAAAAAAGAAACCAGGCACTTTGACCATTTAGGTAAGCAGCCATTTCTTCTTACCAGACTTCTGCACATGAACAAGTCTTTACATTGGTCTTGCTATGCTTGCAGCACATGGAGATTCAAGTCAACTTTTTTTCCCTGTTGGTAGTATCAGTTCTAGTTATACGAAACTATGCCAATTGAATTGGTAACACTGAGTTATTTCATTGGCAGTTGAGCATATGTTGATCATTTAACTGACAAGCGATCAATTTAATAGCTATCAAAGTTAGATATTGACAAAACAATACATAAAAAAATAATCAAAGAGACAAATGAAGGTTAACACCTGACTGAAGCTTGCATTGAGACGTGCCTTTATAGGTTCGGTTTGTGACTCCTTTCATGGTGTTATTGTGGACTGATTTCCATCACATACAGCAACTGGTACTAAACTACAATACTTTCGGTTTGAAACACGTTCAGTAGAGACCACCCCAATGTAACAGGAGGTCAGCATGAGACTGCAGGAAGGAGAGAGATGGAAACCTCCCTACTTTTCATCCTCGCTGGTTCCACTGGCAGAGCAGGTGTCCAGAGTAAACTGCAGCATGCCTCCCTCGTACTTGGGGTGAAATCATTATTTCACAGCAGTGTTTATTATACTTTAGTGAGCGGCTTGGTTTGAATTTAGCAGGATTACTTTGGGTTTTCTTTACAAAGAAACCAAAGTACATATTTCCAAACATTTTGTATATACTTATTCTGCTACAACATGTAACTCACAAAGGAGGGATTACCTAAGGCTACCAAATAGTGTGCTTATTCAGTAGCTATTATTCTTTCAGATAAACATCCTCAGATTCCTTGACTACAAACGGCTTAACCTGTTTTTTCCTCAGACTGTTATTTGCTGAAGAGAGAGATGTGGGTATATGACAGACTGCCTTCCAATTCACTAAGAGGGAGTACTGTTGGTTATGGTCCTCGTGCATACTTCTGCTGGGCAGCGTAACTCCTCTTCTGTTCACTACCTTCAAGAAAGTCTAGGAAACACCTCTTCAATCCACTGTCCAGTTTCCTCTTCCTACTGAGTGAAAATTCAGATCACATGCAGGCCAATGGCACTACTCTAGTACTTAACTCTTGGCTAGAAACATCAATTCTATCAAAGTACTTTGAAGCAATTATCCACATCCATCAGCTACATTCTAAATGTAGCACAGCTCTGCAGAGGCTCAGTTTTCACCAGGACAACAGGAGAATGTGCAAGGTTTGGTGAATACCCAGATAACAAACTGATGCAATCGATGGATGCAGGATGCAGTCAGAAAGGGCTGTTCCTTCTTCAAGGAATCTTAAAAAATACAAAAAACAACCTCTCCCCTTTTGCCCTCCCCCAGAAGAACCTGTCATGAGATGTTTTTGGTGCCCACTCACAACACAAGTCCATGTTATCTGGGTCTTTTGCGAGTCACAAATATCAGTACGCGCCTGATGGCGATCAGACGATCCTTCAGGGAGGTCATAGCCAGTATAGCCAGCTGAGCTCTGTTTTCCAGAGGCAACACTGCCAAGAGCCACCAGTACCATGCAGGACCACTGGGGTTGCTCTGCAAAAGGATGGAAAAAAACATGCAGTTAGGTATTCACCAGCCCAGCCCATGAAGAACATCACCATCCTTCTCACCTCTATTTGCTAAGAAAGTCACCACATAACAAGCAACAACTGAACACTTAATTGCAGGTGTTCTCTTTATCTGTATACACCATTAAGACTTATCTCTTCAGCTACCAAATTACAAATTGTTTACCATGCTTCCTACCAACAGACCAAAATTGAGTAAATAAGAGTCTAGAATGCATAAACTACAGCAAAAATCTGTTAGAAAACGGTCTATAGTGTTATAATTCTGTGTACAATAAGGCTGCATAAATAGGCAGGTCTTATTACCTGTGGCTCTGGTTCTTTTCCTGGCATAGATCCAAAATGATTGAGAATTTGCACTTTCATATTGTCTTTAAGTGAAGTGAACCAGGCAACAGCTTGATCATACACTGAATCATGGAGGCGGACAAGCTCTTCATATTCTGGTCCTTCAACCTTATTGTTAAAAGAAGGGAGATGGAACAAAACAGGTTTGATACCGTTCAGTCCATACACTTCCCCAGAAGCAAATGAAGCAAAATAATGCAGTGACTACAGCTGTTCAAACCTCCTTATGTAAACCAATTGTGCCTAAGTCTCAGATTTCAAACCTGTGATGCTGGAGTCTTTTTACCCTCCCCTAGGTGTTCTGAAGTGATATTTCTTGGAGCAGTAACTGCCTCACTAGTGTCCATTCCTAAATGCTGGCATAATAGAAGAATATGCTCTGTAATCCTGGGACATATTTATAATCTCAAACCCACAACCTCGAGTCCCTGTCACAGAATGACCTCTGGACAGTGGTACATCATCTGGCAAAACAAAACAAACACTACTGCCACAGAGCACAGAGATGGGCGGGGCTACAGCACTCAAGAGACCAGCACTATTTAATAGAAGTGGCAAGGCCATGGTAGGGCAGCCAAGGAGAAGGAGGAAGGTAGACACCTGAGCAGGTAGGAAGCAGGGAAAGTGATGCTTTCCCAATACCAGAAACAGCCATAAAGAAACACCCTTCTTGAAGCAGAGTGTTTTAGTTGCACAGGCCTACTATTAGCTATTAGGGGGGAAAAAAAAAAAAAAGCAGCATAAGCAAAAACCACTACCACTTGGTGATTTGTGGGGTTTTTTTTGGGGTTTTGATTCTGGACTTTTGTTTTGGGTTGTTTGAGGGTTTTTTTCCCCTTTAAACATGTGCACATCACGTAGGTGATTTCACCTATGCTACTCACTCATGCAACATCTGATCCACCTGCTCTAGATTCCCTTCACAATCAAGGAGAAGCAGTTCTAGAGAACAATTAATCTCATCTTAAGGTAAGTGTCTAAGAGCACATAAAACAGGTATCTTTGGACTGAGATTTTTGACCATCAGACATATGGATGTAGGGTGCTGAACAGACACCAGTCTCCACTATGAGACAGGGTAAATCTCACTCTAATTAAGAAGAGGTGGATCCCTGGCACCATCTATGAACAATGCCTGTATACCTGAGTTCCACTACTCTTCACTAGGGATTTAAACAGAGCACAACCCCCACTCTGAGCAGATTGCCTCTTCCAGCCTTTCACAGGCAGAGGCACCTCCATGAGCTCAACTTTTCGTGCCCTGGCAAACAACTGCATCACCCTACATAGGTTAGAAAAGCAATGCTAAGGCTTTAGACTTTCACTTCAACTGTGAGAGTGCTCCAGAGCTGTATGACCAAACTGACTTCATCAAGCGACAGAAGATTACTGCTAAGCTCCATGTTAACAGCTACCAAGGTTTTATAGACACAATCTAAGGATGATCCAGAAAGCATGGCAAAAAATTCAACTTTTGGCTAAAACCCATCACAAACACCTTAATGCAGCTTTGCTAAGAGGACTTGTTTTTAAAAGCTACTTCCCTCTCTGCATTTCTCTGCTCTCAGTCAGCTCTAATGGATGCTTGTACAGGGCACGGTTAACTACATGACCGTAAGAACTCATTTTAAGAGCAGACTCCCACATTTATCTGAGGACCTGTTCTGTAAATGAGAACTTGGAGGACATATGAAGTGTGCCAACTGTCTGTTCAGTGCAAGAGAACAGTCAGTTCTCTACCATCAGGAGCATGTGCTTTTAGAAGGCTTTAAATTCTGTACCAGTTTTAAAATGTTACTCTGACCTCACCTACACACCATGACCTCAGCATCCTAGACACTACTTTGAGATCCATCAAAGGAGTGTAACATTTTAAGCAGAGATAATTATAAAGGAAGGAAGGAAGAAAGGGAAAGAAGATACAAAGTTTGTTCCATGTTTTTTAAAACAGAGCTTTAGTGTATTTGTAATGATATTGGCTTAAAAATAATGCACAGCTAGCTTGAAATGCAACAAGGAAAGGCTATTTAAGTGAATCCAGCAATACATGGGTATGAATAACTTTGCACCATAGATCACCTTTTTATCTTCAAGATACTCGATGTTTGCTGTGTTATATCCATCTCGCTGGCCATGGCTTAAGACCCTAAAACGACGGACACCAACTGTATCAACAACTGAGCGTCCATCAGGAAAAAACTTTACGTCCCTGATCTCTAATATACAGCCATGATCTGCAAATCTGAAATGACAGAAGGGCATAAAAGTGGAAGTCATCAACAAGTGTTTATAGACATCAGGACAAATACTGGGCCTAGTTCACCATTTCTTAGTTGAAAGAGGATTCTGCTTTGGTGTCAATACATTTCTGCTTATTCACATAAGCCACACAACCCCCACCCTTTCTGCCTTCCCTCAGAGGACCTGGGCAGCAGCATTTTCAGGGCAGGTTTATGGGGTGGGAGGGTTGGAAAGGGATAGGAAACTAAATTAAGCATGTTTCAGGCTGGGAGTTGCCAGCTGCTGGTGGCAAATTCATCCGGTTTGCAAAGAAAACAAGACGGGTAAAGATACTGTAAGGAAAGCACAGAAAGTGAGGAACAAATGCATGGCTGTGAGGGCTATCCCCCTACTCCAAGGTGTATGCAGAAGACTGCAGGCTTTAGAAGAAAAAAAGCTTTCTATATAACAAGTCTTTTCTTGCATTTGTTTCCTTTAAAAAATTTATATCCTGGAAACAGGCATGAAATGAACTTTTACTTTATCAAGCTTACTTAACTCTACCTTTGTGGTGCAGTGATTTCACTAGAGAGGCTGATTGCACAATGACTCTTCACCACAATACATTTGCAGGTCTACAACTCAGCCTACTGTTCAGCAGGAGAAAGCACTGTATCTAGTCTCATCTCAAGACACCAAACCCTACAGGGTCTGATAAATTCTTTATCATGGAAATGTTTGTTCTACTAGGGCATGGTCAATTCTTACAATGGAGTGATGAAAAATTACTCCTGTTTCTGCTCTACCAAAATCATGGGTTTGGGAGGGATGGGGAACAACTGTTCTCTCCCAGTCAGTGTACAGGAAAAAAATCAGAAAGAGCAGGAGCAGAGCTGCACACAGCTAAGTCCTGGTGCTCTACCAGTAAGACAGATTTAAAAAAGCAAGTCTGTTAGTTTATTATAGCAATAATACACTATACACTATTTAAACAGCTACATAACTATTGTTTTTCATTAACAACTTTAGTAACATTTATACTGGATTTAGAAATTAATATAGAAGTGATGATTTTTTCTTTTTTGTTCTTAGAGGAGTTACTTTTGGGTAGACAGGGACCTGAACCAGAGAGACAAGGAAGCACCTGGAGACAGGCATAAAATGTGCTGACAACATTAAGAGCTCATTTTCTTTTACCAATTATAAGTTAAAATGGAGAAGCAAAACAGAAGAAGGCAATGAACTAAACATGCTTTGTCACTGTGTTTTTCAAGGGAGGTATGTATCCATGTCTCAGCAGATGAGGCAAAACAAGTTTCCCCGCTTCTTGTATTCCCAAGTTGATTTCGCAATTTTGTATAAACAGAACTTCTTTACTTGTGTAAGAAGCTGCAACAGCCTGCCAGGTGCCTGCAGATTAAGGTTTCCTTCACTTCAGTGTTTTATTTAAGTCATCATGCTCAATAAGTTTAATTATTTTAGTAACTCAAAACAGGACATAGAAATCTAACCATACTGTTGCTGTAAAATACCCTTCATGATGTTATCTAACAAACCAACTATTGTGTTTTGGGGACTGTTGCACCGTGGCCCTCTGTATTATCATACCTGATTCCAAATAAGTCTGGCCCTTCCACAAGCCTGCAGGGATGTAAGGAGAGTTATCACTAAAGTCCTAGGGTAATTCTGTCCTTACTCACACAAGTATTCACTTCCAGAAAAATGATAATAGACCTGAAAGGGACTGTGGAGCATCAGCTGCTGCTGGAGTCCAAACTCCACTGAGTGCAGTACTGACAGCATGCCAAATGGCATTGCAGCACAGCCACAGCTGACTGGAAGCTGCAGCATCTCCTGTACTCTTACAGCTACCTTACTGTCCAGTCTGGGAGAAAAATAAAATTTCCCTCCCCCCAAGAAGCATGGAGTAGACAAGGAAAGTCTGCCAAGCCTCAGTAATGACTGCCCCCTCTCAGCTCCAGTGAGGATCACATACAAAAATGCTGCTCCTGAGCATGCCTGTCTAATGTGTTCTTTAAAATTCCCATGTTCATCATCCATTCTACAGCCTGCCAGTGTAGCTTCTGAAGTCAGCAACTATTGCAGCTCATAAGGCAAGCCTCTCAAGATCACATCATGCTTCTCCCAGGAGCATGGTCTCAAAACCCCATTATCTGTGAAACACTTAAACTTGAAGGCTTTAGTAGAATCAGAGGATAGTTTGTGTTGTAAGGGACCTTTAATCTAGTCAGTCTCTGCATAGGGAGCTGGAAACACATCAGTGTCAGAATGCACCAAAATGAATGAAAGGTATGATCATATAGAAAGACAATGTAACCCACTCACTGCAGATAGTTTAGACATTGCAACACAGCAGTAAAGACAAACATTCAAATTCAACATCCAGCAGCAAAACAGACTTCTCAGCCAAGTGTATATTTGTCTCATTAAAATGATACCACTCTTTCAGGAAAGCTATGGGAGGTCTGGATGTTTTGTCTTATTTTTGTTTTGTTTCTTTTTAAACTGAGTAGACAGAGGGGGAACCTTACCCAGACAGTCAGTTTTCACTGGAACAAACAGGCCAGCAAGCTTTCCAAACACACAGCCAATTACATGCTATTTTTGGAGCCTGTAGTAGCAGGATGAGTTGCATTCTTGCTATTATCCAACAGGGGAGTAATAAAATTACATCTTTGTGTAAAAAGGAATGTTTAAAGTTCAAAACTATGAAGTAAGCAACTTCAGTACTGGTTCATACAGGACTAGAAGGAACCACAGTGGTTTGGGGAGACAAGTATAATGTGCTGCAGTATTCCATTAGCTCACAGCAGCCTCTGCAACAACAGGACATTCTCAACTCATCTCCTTACCCTTTTAATTCATCAGCTAAGCACATGCCAAACTGCTTGGTACCAGTTTCCATGCATCTTCTTATCATTAGGCGATAACGAGGTTCAAAGACATGGAGCGGACAAGGGATGGTAGGAAAGGCCATGGTGCAAACGAAGATGGGAACATCTTTATTCAAACTGTAAGAAAATTGTTTAAAAAAACAAAAAATAACTTTTCTTTTCCTGGGTGCTGCTATAGTCAGCATATATCCTTAATACAACACAAACGGCTTCCTTAGAGTCAATCTTTGTAAATGCATATCTCTTCGAGGTTTGCCATTTTCACAAGACAAACAATATTTCAGGACTCTTTTCCTTAATACGTTAAGTAAACAATCCCTCTAACATACTTCCATAAAGGAAAAAAGTCAAGAAATACCCAATTTCCCAAAAATATGCAAAGTGATACATCTTATACACATGGCAAGATTTTGGTGACAACTTTTCACAGTAATAAAGTACTTAAGACCCAGCCATGTTCAAAGCAAGATGGCAGAGAATTCCCAAACTCAGTAAACTCCTTTGATCTCAAAGCCATTAATCCACTTAATTTTTTTCAGGATTAACTGCATGTTTTGTTTTACTTTTTAGCTGAGTTATAGTGCAACATTCACAAGTAACTGACAAAACTGGATCCTTGAACTTTTCCTGACCTGAAGTATAACCCATTGATAATTTGAATTCTACTCCCAGAAACCACCCCCCCACCTTGTAACTTCTAAAGCTATTATGTTGTTTCGTAGGAAAAAGCAATTATCTTTATTTTAAGAATATTGTTTTGCCTCTCCACCATCCAAGCACATTGTTACTTGCTTATCTGCAAAATACACATCAAAAATACAAAACATCTGGCAGGTTAATTTAGAAATTCATTCCTTTGGTGCATTTTCATAAGCAAATTAATCTTCTTCAGTAATTTAGACTGAAAAATACATTTTTGTAACAGCTGTCAGTAGTATAAAGAGAGCCTACTTTGATAATTCCTTCATTTCTTCATCATAAACTTTCTTCCTTTCAGATAATTCCTCTGGCAAGTAACGGACTATCAGCTCTTCTGTAAGGACGGTCTTCTTGTAAGTTCTGCTTGCCAGAAACTACAAGGAAGAGTCAACTTTTAAGTCTGGTAACAAGAAAACAAGTAGTATCTCTTCCACCCATTCTAGGCCAAAGTGCACACTAGTTAGGACTGCACAGATTTCTCATTCTTTTCAGCCTCCAGGCACCAAAACTTCCACTTCAGCCTATGCAGTTCACCCCACTATCCTTTCAACCCATCCCCTTTTTTGGCAGAAGTATACATGTATCTTTTTTATCTACAGCTATCAGCTTTCTGGCAAAAAGCACTATGTATGAGATACCTTATGTCTGCTGCTGACCAAGGAGAAACCGTTCCTCCTATACCACAGTTTCCACACAAACTGGAAATTTGGTATGAACACGGCTATGGGGGGGCTCCCCAGGCATGAGCCTGATGTGATACTGGAAGCCTCCATTTCTTTAAGAACCAGTGAAACCACTTGTATCCCAACGAATGCCAAATATATCCTTGAGTAAAGGAGGCCTGTGCACAGCTTGATGTTGTCAGTACTGTCTTGTTTTGCTTTCACAGAATCATAGAAGTTTGTGTTGGAAGGGTCCTTTAAATGTCATCTAGTCCAACCCCTTCAGTGAGCAGGGACATTTTCAAATGGATCAGATTGCTCAGAGCCCCCCATCCAACATGACCTTCAATATTTCCAGCAATGGAGAATCTACCAGCTCCCTGGGCAACCTCTTCCAGTGTTTCATCACCCTCACGGTAAAAAATTTCTTACTTACATCTAATCTCTTTCACTTTAAAAGCATTACCCCTCTACTAAAATGCCTGTCCCTATCTTTTTATAAACCCCCTTGAAGTACTGTAAGGCCAAGAGTAGGTCTTCCCAGAGTCTTCTCCTCACCAGGCTGAACAACCACAACTCTCAACCTTTCTTCATAGGAGAGGTGCTCCAGCCCCAGACCACATTCATGGCCCTTCTCTGGACTTGCTCCCCCCTGTGCTGGGGACCCCAGAGCTGGATGCAACAATCCAGGTGGGTCTCCACAGAGAGGAGTAGAGGGGCAGAATCCCCTCCCTTACCCTGCTGGCCACACTGCTTTGGATGCAGCTCACAAGCAGAACACAGAAAATCTCCACATAGACGTTTTCAGAAGAACATAAGTTCGTGCAGTTTTGTTAATTGGGGCAAGGACATACTTACTTCTGACAGCTTTTCCTTGCAGAGTGGGCAAAGTGGATTATGGTCAAGGCAACGCTCAAGGCATTTGAGGCAAAAGGTGTGTCCACAGGGTGTGGTAACAGGTTCGTAGAACAACCTTAACATGAAAACATGGAACAAAAAAGCTAAGCTGGCAACAAAAACAATTCCCAATGTGTGGAGAGGAGTGACCAGTCCTAGCTCTTTCTTTCTTTTCTGCTTTTGTATAAAGCATAGGTAACAGGCATTACCCAAGGATACAAAAAAGGTTTCCCTTTTACAAGTGGTAAACAATGGAGGACTGCATACATAATGGAGAAAACCACATCTGTAAAGATTCACCAGATGTAAGGTTTAGCAAAAGAACAGAGTAATGATTTAGACATTCTCTGGCAGGTTTCTCTTCTTACACCATGATAACTTTTTTCAGAAGCTAGAGAGGCTTTGTTATGTTAATGCAGGTCAACACAGTCATACCTCATGCAGAGGGAACACTCAAAGTCCGACGCATCCACCAGAGTTGTCGGTATTTCACTTGAAGTGTCAGTGGTGTTTTCAGGTAAAACATCTCCATCTAAGTAGTCAAGAAGATTAATATAGTAAAGATGTAAGCATTACTGCATTTTCCAATGTTCTTTGTACTGTTGACTTTTCCATAAAAAACCTGATTTGTGTCTTTTCTTTTCTGAAGTTTTGTTTATAACAAACATACCTCCCATCTAAGTTTCAGATTTTTTGGCAGGAGATCTTTTGGAGGGCAGAGGATGACATCTGTGGCCAGAGAATACACTTTAGAGCTGAATACACATTATTTGCTTCTCCAAAAATGATTGTTTTGTGGGTTTTTCTAGGCTAGGTTTTAAAATATTCTGCTATTGCTTTCCCACCACCACCCCCACATCAGCCAGGCCAGATGTTTTCAAGTACATTAAGTCCAGAATTTAATTTGTTTACACACAGTCAAAATATTTCATCACTGTTTATTATAGATTTCTCAGCAGGGGTAATTTTTCTTACAAATATAAAAAGACTTACATTTTTCTAGACTAGGCTGTTCTAGAAATCCAAAATTTCAGATACCTTAAAAGTTAAAAGGACTACAGGAGCTACATTAGCTAACACAGCTTTTACTAGCTCAACAATCTGCAAACAGAGAGGCAAAGCACTTCACTTAAAATTCTACCCAGATTGATTTTTGGGGGTGGTTTATATCTCTGGGTTAAACTCACTTTAAGGGTATGCACTTCCAATTTCACAGCAGCATTATTTAGGCTCAAAAGCTATCAGCTCCAGCTTCTGTTGGCATTTACACAAGCAAATTCTGCAACTTCTTTTACAATTTGCATCTTTGTGATGAGTTGCAACAGAACCGTGACTGCTGCCTCCATGTGTTTTTTATTAACCAAATTCTTGATTGCTTAAAAGCTCTGCTTTTTATGTTAAGTTAAAATACTAGGATGCTTTGTTAAAGAGTAACTTATGCTCAGCATCTGGTTTATCTCCAGCACAGACAGGACAGGTGGTGTGTGGCCCACAAAGAAAAACAGTGCTATCTTTAACCTAGATCTCACATGTTAGCATTTAGTAATTGCAAGAACCTAGCTGAGTTAATTCTGCAAATAGTAACATGGCACTGGGACCTAGAACACATCAGAAATTAATGCTTATGGGTAAAACACGATCTCTGGCCTTCCCTGTGAAGATACAGGTAGGTCAGATTTCACAATCTATTTACTGAGTTTGCAGTTCACAGGCAAGTACAGGGTTTTTCCTCCACAGACACGTGATCCGAAACTGGCCATATATATATATATATATTTTGTAGAGGTCAAAGACAGACGGCTGTACTTGAAGACTTGCAACATTTTCAGGCACAAGTCAAACTCCTCAAGGTGTGGGTTGTTGTTTTTTTTTCTTCAAGGGAGAAAAATTCACACCAGCACAGCAACATTTTCAAAGTCTATGTTAACCAATTATTACACTACTCAGTAAAGTATTGCCTTCAGCATTTTTAGCCCTGAGTATTAAAGCCACTCTGGAGGTCTTTGTTAGAAGCTTGAGAAGCATACAAATTGTAAGCACAGCTATCAAGTAATAGAAAACTGGGGGGTGGGGGCTTATTACCCTTGAAAAGGCTTCTTTGTTTGCTTGGAAAATTTCATGTAAAGTTGCATGTGACCGTTTCTAATGCCAGTTAAAGATTAGCTTCCAGGCTTACTTCATCTTTCAATCATATAGAAAGATAATGAAGTTCAGCTATAGCTGAGACCTAGAAAATGCAAATGACACTACCAACACGAAGACTGAAGTGCGAGTGGATTACATACGTATTACATTGGAAATGGCCCATCTGAGAACGAAAAATACGGTTTTTAGTCACTGAACTTAAACTGCTCTGGAATAAGGTAAGTAGGTTGTTAGAGCAGAAACAGACACACCAGGGAACGAAATATTATCCCAATTCCTGTAGGGAATGTTTTATTGACCCCTATAAAAAGGGAGGAGTAAAAAAGTTTATAGTTTTTCAGTATGCGCAAGAGAAATTGCTTTTCTAAGCCACAACACAAACCTTTTTTAAGAATCTTATTGGGGACATCCAAACTCTGCAAATCCCTCGTATCACTGGACAGCTTTCTTTTTAAGCCAACCCCAGGTAAACTGGAGAGAATAGCTCCCAAAGACTTCTTGTTGTCATCAAAGTAGAGATCCAGAACATGATGGGTAACAGAAGAATCAGTGCTTCTGAATACATCAGATTCTTGGGACGGGGTTTTTGTTAACCTGAACATAGTATCCTAAAAAAAATAAGAACAGTTATATACAACATTAGACAATTTTGGTTTACTTTTATCTGTTAGTTTTATCAGCAATAGATCAATGTTCCCACAAGGAGCCTAGCAATGGAGAAAGGTCTGTATCAAAGGTGACTTCCCAATTGCATGAAGTATGGCCATGTCTGTCCCTACATCTCCTGTCTCTAGAAATTATGTTCCTGTCATACTAAAATCCTCAGTAGAAAAAAATCACAAACACAACTGACCCTCAAATGAAGGCATCACATTGTTTTCTGAAGAAAAAGGTTCACTCTCTTATTTTTCTGAGGAAGTACATCCAATAAGAGATCCAACCGCAAAGGAGAGAACAGGCTTATCATGAAAGTAAGTGCCTACTCAGGTGCAGACAAAGACAATGTCACACAGATCAGAAAGATCCACATACTATTTTTGGTATTTTTATGTTGAACACTTTTTGCTTTACCTTTGAGGACCCAGCAACAGAGTTATCTTCCACAGCTGACTGTGTGTTTATGCTACTCAGAAATGCAGGTTTCAATCTTGTATGGGATGTTCGACTAGAGAAAGGTGCTGTTAGACTATCATGCACATTTTCAAAGGCTGGGAAAAACATCTCACACATTATCTAGTCAATTAGAAAGAAAAAAAAAGAAAAAGTCATAATTACAACACAGATATTTATGTTTATGTGAACACAGATGCACAAACTTCAGTTTCTAGACGCCAAAAAGCTTGCAACATCCAAGACATCCTGCATTCCCCAATGCCCATGGGAAACCTGAATGGCTGTGCCCATCACAACTACAGTCACATTCCAAGGTGCTCTTCTGGTGCCCATCTCCCTTACCAAAGGATTCTGCTCCCCAAGAGCATCCAGGACAGCAGTTTGTTGCATCCTTCTCCTGATCCTACCCAACTCCATTTTGACCCTGCCTCCAGAAGTCTTCAGACCATGCTTTCCCATCAAAACCAGTCAACACAGACATGTTTAAACATTGTGTTCTTCATCCATCTCCTCCATCCTCAAGCAGATTTAACCCCTAGCTTAAAGCCTGTTCTTTTTCTCACCAGTCCACACCAAGCATCTTGCCAAATCCTCATCTCATTTTTATAAAAATCTGCCTGTATGGATGGTCACAGAGAACCTGCTGATGGGCTGTTAGCACTTAATGTGTCTAACTTCCCATAAGGAACAAAATGCTACAAAGACTGCAGGATTTTTCCAGCACAGGGCAGCACACAGCTTCCTCTCCTCAATCCTCTGCCACTTCCCACATAAAAGTGATTTTTTGATGGGTACTAAAATTAGCAGCTTCAAGCCTACGCAGTGGAATTCACAAATACATAATCCCTCTGGCTGAGGCATTAACCAAAACCAAGAGGTGCCTCACAAAGCATAATGCTAAAAAGGTTTATTGGAGAATCTCCTGAATCAAACTATCCTTTGGGTGTTTACTACCACCTGAAATACCATGAAATTGACTTGGTTGTGGGATTAAAAGCAGCACAATGGCTAAATAGCCAGTAAATACATTTTATACCTTTTGGGCTTCTTTCTTCATTGAGCTCCATTCAGGATTTAAGGCAACACAATAAAGAAATTCCTTCAATGCTTCCTCAGTCCTTTCCAATCCAGAAAGAGCTTTTGCTTTCACATAATGGCCCTGTTCACACAGGAAAGGAAATGTACAAATCTAGAGATCATTTCTGAAGTGGCAGCAATACACCTGAAAACAAACCTGAAAGTCCAAGTAATTCTGCAGGTAAAGAACAAGATACTTTTCAGGTAACAAGCTCTTTGACATGTGTGATTGAAAGAAATTCAGTCCCTTCTAGTGAAAAAAGATCGCCCAGGAACCCTCTGCTGCATCATCCCTTGCCAAAGGCATTGCTCATTTCCTGAGAGAAGAGCTGGGAATAAGGAGGGGTGTTTTCCCCCCAGGGACAAAGTCTACTACATATCCCACTGTGCTTGGATACACCAGAGAACAGTTTCACACACCAGGACAAACTTAAAAAGTAAGACATCTGCACAGAAAAGGCAGTGGCACAGGGTGGCCTGGAAGCGGCAGCTGAGATAGTTCGTGATAGTCACTTCTCCTGGATGTCTTACTAGGACAGAGATAATTTTTCACCTGTTTAATGTGGCCCAAAACCATAATGAATTTAGGGCAACATACCAACACTTAACTTGAAGCATTTTAGCCCACCCTACCTCTCCAGTGTGGTCTGGAGTAACACATCCATGGCCAACAGCTATGGCAGCCAGCTTGGGGATAAATCCTACTTTACTTGTTACGAGTAGCAAGAGTGGAATGCTTCGCCTCTGAATTTAGCTGCAGATATCAAACTATAGCTCTTACCCAACTATGGAAATTACTTCCTTTACAATGAAAAGAAACTAATTGTGCATTTAAACATTTCCCTCTTGCTTATTAGACAGAAGAGTGCTCTACAAATCCGTCCCTGACCCATGTGAACATCTCTAGGCTGTACTGAAAGTACAGCTTCCTTCATCTAAGAGACTGGCTAGATAAGCAGATCCACTTTTCTTGCTTTATAATAATGTTGAAAGATTCAGTATCACATAATCTTCCTCAGCAGGTAACTCCCTCATTCCTTCAATACTGCTGTCCAAGCTGAGATCTGTTAAGATCTTTACCATTCCACTGGATGGAATTGGAAGGAGGCGGCTTACGCCAAAAGCAAGCAACAAGCACTGCACAGGCCAGGTTAATTAATACAATTATAATTTGGTGACCTGTACAAGAAATCTCAGTACACATCGATTCTCTTCAGATGAGATAATTTTTCTTTTCCTCAATGCAGCAAGAAGAGAGATACTGTGAGGCCTGACCCTGACCTTCTTACCTGGATGCTTGCACAGCCTCCATATAACCTTTTACACACCTGCCATCACTGCCAGCATTACTGCACTGCACTGGGGAGCCTAGAAGCTTGTTTGGACTTGTCCTTCGAGCCCATAAGAGCAATGTCCTTATCTGACCTGCTGATCAGGGAGGTATCCCTGGGAAGGATCCCAAGGGAGGGATCCCAAGGGAGGACTGAAGTGGGCTGTCCACAGACAAAGTACCTAAAGATCCAACACCAGAAGTTAGGCTCAGGGACTAGAGGCCCCTATACTTCAGAGGCTACTGCTGCCACCTTCCCTCTCCTATTTTCATATACTCCTGACAAGCATCAGACTGAAGGGGAGATCCAAGCAGGACCACGAGTAGCAGGCAGGAGGGCACCTCTGTCCACCCTCTACATAAAAACACAACTGGAAACTTCTCCCTGCTTTACAGAGTCCCAGTTTTCATAGCAACTGAAAAGAAACCAACTTATCTATAGCTCCAATGACTACCAAGGAGTTTCACCAGTAACTCAACAAGCCACTACATCTGTTATCAATAAGCCAAAAGATACCGGTAGGTGAACACTTGCATCCTAGGAGCTACTCCCAGAATTAATTTTAATTCTGTGTTGTGTTTGTTTTAAGTATACAGCACATGTTTGAGCTAATCTCTGCCACTGGATGAGATGCTGCAATACACAAAACAAAGCAGATGCCCAGAACTCCTGGATAACATGGATTCTGGGTCAGCACAGCTTATGTTGACGTCCTCACAAACATGAAAGCACAAGTGAAGTACATCTGAGACACTGCTGGTTATGCCATGATTACAGATTTCATTTTCAATTAACATTCTTCAGAGATGTGATTAATGAAACCTTTATCCGCCTACGACTGACACACATCACATTTCCATGGATTCAGGCAAACAGAAGACACTTCAAGAAAATATCTGAATGTGCGTAATTAATTTTTCGCCCTCTGCACAGAAACCCAGCCAGCATCACCCAAGGTGGGATTTCTGACTTGAAGAGAAATTATCCAAGATAGAGAAGCAAACTGGATGCAGGGAAATATTATGAAGTGCCTTCCTACATGAAAGGTTTTAACGGGTGACAGCACAGATAGGTAATTTTCTCTGAAGGCTAACTTGCCAGAGACTCAGTGTTTCAGACAGCACCTCTCTGCCTGCCCTGCATCACCCCTGACTGGGAATGGAGCACTAGATGCATAGCCCTGCTTGCTCAGGCAGGAGACCAAGGCATTTATGCAACCTCCTTAGTCTCCACAGGAAGACAATGTCTGCCTAAAAACATTCCCCAATTCCCCATGCTATGCTCCCCTCAGTAAGCAGCCAGAGGCTTTTTCTGCTCAAACCTGTGCTGATGTTTTGCTGCTGACAGGACTGACTGACTGCAGGTGTAATCCTAGGTGGGATGAACTGTGGGACACTCAGTCCAGCCTCAGGCAACCAGTAATAGTGATGGGCACCACGTGCTTCTTCCATTTCTCTCTCCTAACATCATTTCTGATACTTGCTGCAAACTTCCCACTGCTCCTTGGTAGCACATGCTTTGTTTATGAAAAAAATCCCAACCCCTCCATGAAACACCATGACACAGGTAGACAGCACAGATATGAAATCTTAGTATTAAAGAGGGAAAGAAAATAATCCTGAAATACAGTCTGGGTGGCTTCTCAGAAAAACACACTGGCCAGCAGGCTGTCAAAGTCACCCACTTCCTGGGGACACATCATCCCAGAGGGACATGCAGGGCCATCCTGCTTATAGACTGGTTCTGCTGCCAAGCTGTAACAGATAATAGGCACCAGCATGAACAAAACCACACCACCAGCTGCCCACCACTAAAATCCCACCAGCTGGAGAGATTCAGAGTACCTTCCAGACTTATTCTTTGAAGACCTTAAGACGTTATTGACCCTGTTAATGCCACAATGTTCTTTCAACAACACCCCCAGCACAGAGAGAAGCCCCGAGAAGAAGCAGTTTTCATTTTGGTCTTTACAAAAGGCAAGCACCATACCGCAGGCCAGTGGGGCTTGTTCCGGCACAGGATGTCTGCGTCGTGAAGAGCTTGCTGGTAGTTCTTCATCAACGTACAGAGCTCCGCCCGCTGGGCTATTAATGAACACTTGCAAGGAGCTGGAAAACAAAACCAGTTGTAAGGAACTTCATTAAAAGAAGCACCAGGACATGTTAAATACTATAACCTCATATCCAGCCACCGTAACAATCACTACTTCCCATCCACTGCATTTATACTCTCCTGTAATGGAAAAAAAAGGCAATTCCTTCATTCTTTCCTGCATAAAATATATTCTTTTCACTCTGAAGCAATCTCTGTGTTTTATCTAACAGGACATATTTCATATCCACAAACAAGATGCCACTGCTCTTTTCCCCATCTTGCTTACAGGGCACTTCAGAAAGCAAAAAGAAAAAAGCTTCAAGTGTTTCTACCCTCAGCATAGAGAAAGAAATCACCAGTGCAGGACTTCAGCTAGAACATTACCAGAAGCCATTAAATAACAAAAATGTGTGCAGCCTTTACACTTCATATCCATTTGCCTTCCCAGGGCAAGCAAAGCTCTCAGGATCACACACCTTGCCTCCACAAATTCATGAATCATTCAGTTCACATGGATTATAAATTCCCAAGCATTATTAATCTGACCTTTCTTAAGGTCTCTAGAACACACTACAATTTCACAGGACCACAGAAACACTGGCTGATCCATGTTCAGCCTGTCCACCAGGACCTCCAGCTCTTTTCTGCAGATGTGCTGTCTAGTCCAGCCCATCTTTTTGCACAGAGTTCCTGGATCCCATGTGTACTTCCTTTGCAGAAGTAGGTAACATTGGTCAGCCCATGCCCTAGGTTGTTGGTTTGAATGGCAGCCCTGCCCTTCAACACATGAATCGCTTCTTCCTCTCCCAGTTTGGTGTCACTAACAGTGTGCTCTTGCCCGCGATGGAAGCTGTTAGTAAGGTGCTGAACTGTGTCAACCCCATTACTGACACCTGGACAATGACACTGGCAGCCATCACCCAGCAGCTCTCAAGCCACTAGCGACCACCTCATGCCCACGGTCCAGTCAATTCTCCACCTCCCTGCCACAACATCCCCAGCGTGGCAAGGACACTGCAGCAGGCTGTGGCACCATCCTTGCAAAATACACACTAAGTCCTAAATAATGCTCTGCTTGCTCACTAGAACAGATAGGTTATCATAGGTGATAAGATTTATGAGAGATTTACTCTTGGTCACTGTTGACCTTCATGCACTGGGAGAGGCCTCTGGAAGTAATTCTTTCCCAAATGTGAGCTGGTTAAAACTGTCAGAAGAAGTAATAATCTTTAAAAAGGCTCCAAGGTGTGCTGAGAGACAGTATCACATTTCTGTAAATTTTAAGCTTCACATCCAAACTAGCTCACATCTAAATTTTTCCAACAAATGTCACCTCCATTGTCACCCTGTGTTCACATACAGGGCTCCTGTCTCCATACTTCTGCTCTCTTCAGCCTGCTTTGGCTTCAACTGTTTGGATCTCACTTCAGCAGTAGCATCCTAAACACACCCTCAAGTAAGAACACATTGCCCATACACAGCCCAGGTACAAACACATATGCATGGACACATATGCGAGCCTGGTTTGCTGCACAACTGCTGCAGGTGCCACCACTCTAAGCCCAAGGACCTACGAGGAAGGATGGCCCAACATCATTTCCCCCTCCCACCTCCTTCTGTCTCTTGGGCTGATGCCACTGCTTGTGCAGCAAACCAGGCTCACCCGGCTGCACCGAGAAGCAGAGCAAAGAATCAATTGACTGGAAGTTAATTCAACAGCAACAAATAAATAGAAAGGTTCAAGAGGATCCGTTTCCTCTCAACTAGTTCACTGTACAGCCACACAAACTTGAGTGCCAGGACACCAGATGAGAAGGAAAGAAGCAGCAAGGAGCGCTGCCTTTTTTGGCTGTAGTGTGGACCGACACCAGATACACTAACTGCAGCATGACATACCAGGGCTGATGCTTCTCCAGCTAGTCTCAGACAGAGACAGTTAGAGACTACACTTAAAGAGCTCTGCAAGAGCTCACAAGGTGGGGTTCTGTGCTGGTTTTTGCTTGTGTGGTTTTATCATGGTTTGTTGTGGGTTTTTTTTAACTATTACACATGCAGACTGCTGCATGCAGTGATCCACATTTCTACCTGATAGTTTTTAAAAAGACTGCAAGTTAAATGAAATTGAAAAGCAATTAACCTAAGATCTTCAAGTAAGCTTTGTGTTCCTTTTAGCAAATGCTCAAATACAAAATTATTTAGCTGCATTTGAACAGTAAGGAATTCATACTGTATTTCCATCTTTGTAACTGCTCTAGGGTACCCAGTTGCAGGGTATGCTGTGGTGGGTAGAAGCAGCAAGCAGAGTTAGGCACCTCCACAGGAAAGCAGGGTGCAGGGTGGGGTATTTCTGGCACCACAGGGAAAGGAAGCAGTGTGAGATTAGGGGACAAAGCAAGTCAGCTTGCTGCTTCTGTTCACTACTGCACATTTTGACCACACTGACACTTTCCAGCACTCTTCAGAACAGTTCACACACCAAACAGACCCAGAGAGAGAACAGGTTCATCAGCTCTTTTTCAGGAACTCATCTTCACTGCAAAAGTTTTAAGCAAAAAAAGGCCATTGCAGAGCACAACAGTGTGGGAATGGCTGCAGATCCTCCTGAAGCACAGTCCAAAGGGTCTCACAATATGAAAAGAAAATAAACCAACCTGGAGGCAAGCCAGAAAAAGCTACGTGTATTCAGGCCTAGTATCTCTCGTTCTGAGACTCAGTCAGAAAGCATAAGGTGTGGCCTATCTTAATGAGTAACTGGCAAGGAATGTTTAGTTAACTGAGAGAAAGGATTAAAAAACCCAACAAACCAAACAACTTTGCTAAAGACAATAGTATTTATGAGGCCATAGTGTAACAGGTCTTCTGTAGGGAGATGAAGCATCTACACTAGATGCCATAGCTAGAGTGGTGCCTAGCCACCTCCATGCAGGCTCACCTCACCCACAGAGTAAGCAGTGCAGCCTGAAATCTTGCTGGCTCTACACCCAACCCATGCATCCCTAGTTCCCAGCCTCCTGCTATCAGCAGGACTGTCCCAAGAGGGTCTGCATTTCATCAGGGCAAAGCTAGATGGACTGAAACCTCATTCTTTTGTCAGTGGAACTGAGGTATCAGCTGGCTGACTCTTAATTCAAGGTTCACCTGGAAATGGGATGAAAAAGGGTATACATATCCACAGCCTAAATAAGTAACTACAGGGTTTCTTGAGAGCACCATGATATTGAGTTGTTCCATGCCACAGCAAATGCTGTGGTGAAAATAATTAGTCACAGAAGATGGAAGGAGAGGGCTTGAGGGTGTACACAGTTTGTGAATGCTGCTGGATGCCAGCATACAAGTCTGCCAGTGTTCAAGAGCAGGCTTGGCAATGCCTTGAGCAACTCAATCCCGCTGTCTAGTGAAAAGTGTCCCAGCCCAGGGGACTAGATGATCTTTAAGGTCCTTTCCAACTCCTAACATTTTGATTCTACACTATAATAACTGTCAAGTTTATTTTTCCAATTAAAAACAAACAAACAAAAATAAAACAAAAGACAAAACAAAAACAAGCAAAAAACACAAACAAACAAAACAAACCCAAAGAAACAACCCTAAAAGAAAAAGCTGCACAACAGTCAAAAGTTTGTTTTAAAATAATGCACTCTCTCTTTTGGAGATAAAGAGCAGAGAAAGAGAGGATTTATTTTATGAAATTACTTATTATTTCAGGCCATATTAAAAAAGAAAAGTGTAGGAAATTTTACTGTTTCCACAATACCAGCAGATGGCATTTTCTGAATCCATCTCCCCCTGGGAATCTACAGCTGCACAGCAAAATTTATGTCCTTGTCAGCATCAGGGATGCAGTACTGACGCTCCCAGGATCTGCGGCTCCAGGCAGCTGGAACACAGGGACTTCCTCCAAGACACAAGTCCTGGAAATCTTCCCAAGCATCTCCCTTCCCCCTAGCCATAATTCCACTGTACCAGACAAAACCCTAGCCCATACAGGGCCCAGAGCAGAGGTATGTTTGGGTCTTTGCTTCCTGGACCCTCCTTTGGACCACCAAATATTGCCTACCCTGAGTGTGGCTGTCAGCTTGGATTGCTTCAAAATCATTAATTTCCTCTCACACCAGGTTTGTGTTCATCTGCACATTTCTTATACTATGCTTTTACTTATGCAGAAGCTATCACCCAAAATTACTTTTCTAGATATGCCCAAGAATTCAAGTTTTAAAAAAAACTATTCTGCTGAGTTTGGGAAGCTGGTAGGAGAACAGGACTCCCGAAAATCTCCTTGTGTCTGGAAGGCAGAGGAATTATGAGAATTTGCCCAACTGACCGTAGATGATGACAGAAGTTTTACTGTAAAAAACAACACAGCGATTTCTTCCAGGAACTCAGAACAGAAAGAACAAGTGTAAAGTTGCTAGAACTCTCTAAGTCTCCTTATCTGACAACTCTTCCTAGAAAACTGCATCTTCTTCACATCTATTTCAATACTAAGCATACTTCCTGAAGGCATGAGCAGAACTGAAATAGTGTCATCACAAACACCTTTCAGTCTTGCTTGTAAGAGTCAGCCTGCACAGTATTTCAGTAGAAACTTCTCTCGCGTTTTAAAGAAATTTCTGCCCTGGAGAGAGAAAGAAACTTGGCTTGTTTTGCTACATTATGCATTTAATGCTGAACAATTCAGTACTGAAAGCCTTTTAATAAGCTTGAAAAATAATATGAAACATATATTTTTATTTCAGTGAGAAATCAGCAAGTTTTAGTAATTAACTGAATAGCAAATTAGCTTTTCACCTCCAACATCATGTAAGTATGACAAGTCCACACACAGAAAAATGGATGCACAGGGTTGTTTGGTAGGGAAATAGGGAGTGGCAAAGAGAAAGGTGCAGTTTAGATAAAATAATTAGCAGAAGTACTAAAGACATTCAGGACTTTAAAATAAAACTTCATTTCACAGCAAAGAGGAAAACCAGGGTCAGCTTCCCAAACCTGATTAAGGAGGAAAACGAACATGACCAACTACTTGCAATCAGCAAACCTGTGTTTTCTGAATCATCAGTCCACCTTAATTGGATTAACAACTGGACTTTAAAAGGCATACTTATTTTCTTAATAACATGGCTTTTCATCCTTGCATTTACATCACCTCCTTGCATTTACATCATCATTTACACAGGCATCTTCCTAAAGTGGAGTAACCAAAGACCCCAGAGGAAGTGTGCAAGACTTTTTAGTGCACAGAGAATGCAATAGAAGATGGCTCTTCCTCCAGAAGTCTACTTGTGCAACCCAGCACCCTTCCACAGCACTTACCAGACAGGCACTTGTGAACAGGAGTCTGCAGGCATTTCCCCTGGGGGAAAAAGGGATCAACACTGGCAGGCAGTAGTGTATGGCCTTAGGTACCCTTAAAATAGGCTGTGGTGAGGATGAGGAGCACAGGACACCACCATCCTCCACCTGAAGCCTATGCCACCAATTTTTAAGGAAGATATAATGTTAAGATTGATACTAATTTCTCTCAGGCCTCTGTATTTTGCTGCTCAAAAGTCCAGGCTTAAGAACACAGCTCTTGCAGTGTGCTGAACAAAATGCTTTAGATTCTCAGCAGTTTTATTTCAGGCTCACTTAAGTCCTCAGTTAGGAAGCTCCATATGTTATTTAAAGCTGGACTGTCATCACTGCTAAGCACAGCTAATCACTGTTGCCATTATTACTCAGGAGATACACCGTAAGGGAAGTTGTATGCTACCCAGAAGAGCTGCTACAGATGATGCAGCTAATTTTGCATCCTTGCTTTTGTGCTGTAGCTCTGGCCTCATGAGGAAGAAGCATGCCCATTACATTATTACAAATTAATGTATTACCAATTACATTAACCTACAGTTTAGGTTCCATGTCCACAACTCCAAAGCCAATGATAACCTTCTTCCCAAACCCATGTCATGAATTGTAGCAGCAGCCAAAGTCCCAAATTCAAGAATGCCTCAACACAGAGCTAAGCACAATATATGAGATCACTGCTCCCTCCTATGCAAATCCTAATCTTTCAACACTCTGCTAGATGCCTGCTACTCTTTCCAGATAATACAGCATGAAACAACACACTCTCCCTGTATTTCCAGTTCCCACTCTACCCTTTGGACATTTGGGCTGCTTCACATGATGTACCCCAAGGTCATCTATGGCATCTTGCCACCAGTATAATAAAAGCAGTAAGTACACAAATATGAGTCATTTTTTCAATGTTTACTAATTCACCCAGCATTTAGTTCAAGGCTGGGAAAGGTTTCCTACCAAAGCCTCAGTCAGAACAGAATTATCCTCTCAAACAACAGGTACAGAGACTAACCCAAATCAAGATATCTACTGCCTGAAGTATGATGTAACAAGCAAGATTCAAAACCAAAACAAAAAACATCAAGGGGTCAACCCCCCCGCCAGATCTTCAAACACCCAAGGAAAAGCTCTCATCTTCCCAAAGAAACAGGGACCTATGCTAGGTGCAAAAGAACCTGTGATTGCAAGGAGACTCCAAAGACACCACTGTACTTTGCAGACAAGGCGGGACCAGCCAAGCAGATCTCCCACAATCACAGTTTATTTAACAAGATTAGTTTACAGCCAGATATTCTATCATAAAACTACCTTACCAGCGACAACATGGTTGCCTTCTTCAACATGATTAGTACATAGGCTACATTTCTAGAAGTTACCCTTCAGGTCTCCATACACTCTTTTTCCAGGTAAAGCTTGTTTCAGAATTTCTGACTTTTGCAAAAAATGACCCTCTTGTCTCCCTGTTACTACCTCACTTACTGTGTCCTCAAAACAAGCAGGTCCCTTAATACATTTGCAAAAAATAAAAGAGTACTGCAATACCCGACTAATTTTAAGATAAGGAAGCACAAGTCAATTCTATAAACATATTCTTTCAAAAGCAAAAGACATTCTGTTATACTTAATCAAAGAAAAAAAAAAAAGAATATGCTGTTTGAAGAGACTTCAAAAATTCTTCAGACTTTCTTAAGTAGGTATAGTTCACTCTTGACGATTGCTGAAGTAGTTCAATTATTTATAGAAAATTACATCTGGGTTACATACATGAAGGAGGAGGGGAAAATTCAGTTTTGTACCATTTAAGATGGGGTACGTTACATGAGCAGCGTTAATTACTTTTTAAAAAATACACACAAAAAACCCAAAACCCCACAGCAAGACTGTCTACTGTACAGCATGATGCCTTCTCCCCTTCGCCAGTGATGAATAAGCCTCCTGACCACCTTGGCTCTGGTCTTGCAGCTCAGCAATGCCTCTGCCTTCAGCAGACTCTTAGCAACCAGGCAAAAGCCTCCAGAGATCCAACTACAGGACCTGAGCACTCAACCACAAGCTCTGTACAAACCAAGAGTAATATGAGCTTCTCCTCAAAATGACTTGACATGTTTCCAGTGGTGACATACATGAAGTATTTACTACTATTTTTCAAGCACTAATTCACAGTAAAATGGGGAGTGGAGGCACTGAGGGGCGGAACTTTGCAAAGTATTTCAAGTTTAAAAATAACTCTGGGATCACTGCAACAGTCTCTAGGTAACCTTGACTCCTACTTTTACATGTTTTTCTGTCCATGTAGAACAGAGCAAAGAAGTTTTGGACACACACTTTAAGTGGATTCCAAGACATGATTTTACAGAGGAATGGGAAAGTTTCTTTTTTAGCCCAACTTCTCTAAGCAGCAAGCAACTACTATTTTTTGTAGCAGGTAATTTCAGAAACACTACCTCTCATTCTTCTCTTAAAATCATCTAACATTAGGAGGTACAAAATTAAATATTCTTCTGATAAATTATTAAAATTACTGAACCAGTTGCTGTTGCAGGAGTCATGACAGCTGTCTACCATGGCTTTTTTGTTGTTTTTGTTAAATGGCTGGTACAACATCAAAGACTTCTTTACTACTGCAAACAGGAAAGTGTACCCAAGACCATGTGAGGAAGGAAGATTTGGCCAACATCTTTTTTACCATATCAGGAAAAGACAAATGACCTTATCTTTAATAGTAGCCTTCTAGAAATGGTATACAAAAGAAGAGACCATTAAAGTATTCTAATACATATAATGCACATAGAGTTGCATATGGACACTCTCTAGCAGTTTTCTTTGAACAAGACTTTGGTACAAGTGCACCATTAACAAGGGTACAACCTTAGAAAACGGCAGAATTAATAAAATGCATACAATGGCATCAACCATCTCTACAAAAAATTCAGCACAGCCCTCTCTAAAGACAGCTCAGTCCCTTTACAGACTGGGACTCTTCTTTGCCTCTTCTGACCTTGACCCAGGACTAACAGAGAAATCCATCACTAGTCAGGGCTGCAGTAGGAAAGCATGTGAAGGGTGTTCCACCAGTCCACCAAGAAATTCCAAGAAATTCATCCTTTCCCGCCCTTATTTGAAACAACTTAGACACAAACATAGCAGAAAAATGCCCAAACAAATTATTTCTGTGGTATGGCAGAACGCTTGCCAACACCGATCTTATAGCTTTAAGCACTCAGTTCAACTCAAAGAATGCTTGGCTTGAAGTTCACCTATGCCATGCTCTCCAGGAAGGAGTGCAACCCCACAATCTGGCATTTACCTGGCAGGAAAATCTACAGCAACTGCTCTTGAATCAACTCACATTGAAAGTCTGTAGCTTCCTTTAAGTCTTTTTCTACTGCCTCCTGGCTTGCCCCACCCCCTTAATTCAATTCTTACAAAGGGAGAACTTGGTAGGAATCAGATAAATTTCATTAATTACTTGACCACAAAAGTAATTAGTGTTGAGTGGCCACAGTAAGCTTTCTTTTGCATCAGACCAATTTATGGTGATCATCCACTGGGATGAGGGGGGAGGGTTCTCCAAGTTCTGGTCAAGAGAGGCAGATTCTCCTCTTTCCACCAAAGCTCAAGAAAGCTTCTGCATTTTGTTTCTAGCAACACCACAACCACCACCCTGTGGGCCCGAGGTCAGTAAGCAGCTCTCCACTCCGAGACACCGGAGCATCCCCAGCAGCATCTCCCTTGCCTGCCCTGTAGCACTGCTACCTCTAATGCTACTTTGGGCTGGGTACAAACTCACCTCCTCTCCTTGGTCTTTCCTACACCATCCTTTACCCACTTTAAACAAAGATCCACACAGAGGTATGTGCAAAGGAGCCTTTTCTTCTTAAGTCCTCAATCTTTCCCTGTCTTTTGAAAACTCTATGATACAGCCGAGCTTTATCTCCTATATACTCATTCTGGAAACCTTGGCAGGGGTGGAACTAAAATCCTGGGCAGTGCGAGTGGCTGCATGCATTAGCTATCCCCTCCCTGCCCCAGACAAACCAACTTCTGCTCAGAAGAGTCCATCACACGAGAAGTAAACACAACCACTTTGTTTGCTGAGCTCTTACAGCTCTCCAGAAACCATGATCTTCTCGGGCCTGATAAACTTCGCAGCAGTGGGTAACTACACACCAAAGCCAACAGGTCTCATGTAGAACAAGGTATCCTGGAACACCAGCATCCAGGCAGGATGTGTGCCACCCTCAGGGCTGGGACCCAACTGTACAGCACACAGCAAGCAAAAAAACCCCACGCATTACACCACAGGAGCCAGGGCAGGCTTACCCTTCCACACCCAAAGAAGCTCATCTGAGATTAGGGTCAGGGGGGCACAAGGTCACAGCCCTTCCCAGCAGAGCCACTGCCCTGTGGGCAGGCTTGAGAGACCACCCAAGACCTGTAACATGCATCTTGTCTAACGAATGTACCCTCATCCCAACGGGAGCTTCATCTCTTTTAGAGCTGTACTTGGGAAAAGCTCTATTCACAATCTTCCCAATGAAGCAACAGCTACTTGTTGCCTCTGTAACTGAGAACTGCTTTGAAGAAATATTTAAAAAAAAAAAAAAAAGAAAACCAACAACACAACAAAAAAAAACAACCAACAAGAAAAAAAAAAAAAAACAAACAAAAAAACAAAAGAAACCACCAGAACACACTCCCAAAAGTACATCCTCAAAATACAACCATTTGTCAGTGAAATCTAGCTTACTTTAACTTCAGGCACACAGCTTAAAGAGTCTGTATGCCTGGACATAAGGAAATGACTGTACTCCTCCCAGGCACAGTCCCACCAGAGAGCATCTCCATCAGCGAGAGAGCAGCAGGTACAAGAAAAAAGGGTGCAGAAAGCACATACTGCGTAAAGAGGCCCCAAACCCAAGTAAACAAAAGAAAACAACCCCACAAACAAAGCAATCCTGCACACATATATTTCAGTTTATTTAACCTAGGAGTCCAGACAATCAGAAGACTAGTTAGAAGAGAAGCGATGTCGGAGAGGAAGCCCACCTCTGACTCTCACACAAATGAAATTCAGAAAGCTGGGATAACAGCCATGACAGCAACATTTGGACAATACCTGATATTATGATGGCTGAACAGCATAAAGCTTGGCACAAAAAATGATCCATCTGGAAACAAATGCTTTCTTTCATGCGGCTTGACATGTGCTTGCTTTGAAGCTGTAGTAATTAGATACCTTACAATAATGGAGGATCTATTACAATGTCTATAGCAGGAAAAAAAAAAAAGGCAGTGACTTTGTATAATACAGCAGAGATCACATCTCAAGAGGACTGGAAGGATCAAATAGCAAAGCTGATTTTCTTAAGAATAATAAACCCCAGTCAGCCACACCTGAATCCACAGCAGACTGCAGGAGTGAACATGGGAGCAGCACTGCGCTGTAAATGTGATAGTTAAGGACAAAAGATTGAACATACTCACTAAGAGTATGAGTTTGTAAAACTAACTAGTTCAACTGGAAAAAGCTGACAACTTGAAGGCATGTACACCTCTTCCCAGGCCTGAAATATGTACCAGACATTCCAGATTGCACCACAAATGTAATTCAAGAATTGAAGCACCTCAAGAACTAAAATGTGAATCAGGAGAAGGTCACAATCAGAATGAGCAAAGTGATAGGAAAACTTGCTTTAATATTACATCACACAAAGCTAACAGTAACAAATAGAGTAGGAAAGTATTCCACAAAAAACACCAGTAAAAAAATCCCCCTGAAGCATGTGTACTGCCAAGAAACCTGGAATTTTACCTAACTTTATATCACAATTGTATAATCAATGTGTTCACGTGCCTTCAGTCAATAAAAAGAAATTCTAATGATACCCAGGCCCTTGACACCCAATAGCAGAACACTATCATTTGGAGGTTGTAAAAAGCACTTATCTTCTCACACATCAGAAGTGTGTTCAGCTGGGAGCAGAGGAAACTGAGGGGACACCTCATCACAATTTACAGCTTCCTCACAAGGGGACGTGCAGGCCCATGCACTGATCTCTTTTCCCTGGTGACCAGGGATAAGACCTGAGGAATCAGGTCCTGAAGCTGCGTCTGAGGAGGTTTAGGTTGGATTTTAGGAAAAGATTTTTCACCCAGAGGGCGGCTGGGCACTGGAACAGGCTCCCCAAGGAAATGGTCATAGCCACAAACTTGACAGTTCAGGAAGCTTTTGGACAATGCCCTCAGGCACCTGGTGTGACTCTTAGGGCTGTCCTGTGCACTTCAGTCACACATATGCTAACATTTAAACACTGAACAGTTAGAAAAGAGATGTGGGGTTCTCTTCCTTATTTACCATGATATTTGGCTGGAAAACAAGAAGGCAACTCCAGCATGCTGAAAAGGAGTACCTGACGAACATGTGGCAAGAATTTAAGAACATGAGGCTCATACACAGCAGTTCCATCTGTGAGGAACAGCACCAGCACACACAAAACATCAAAAAAGATGATGGGCTGGGGACATGGGCTGCCCTTCACCAGCAGGAATTTGGATCCACTATAGGGAAGTTACAACATGTAAGCCTACGGCTTTTGGATTTCAAAAGCTAGCAAGATAGCTGTTATTATTTCCAATTACAATTGTATTAAAAACAAAAAATTGAAGTTCACTCACAGAGTGAGGACTTTCTGAATGGATTCCCAGGCTGCTTGGGAAATCACTGAAGACAGAAATAAGTACACTGCAAAGGAGTTATTTTGAGACTCTGATGCATAACAGCCATGGCTGGAGATTGTACTCCAGGTAGAGGAAGGAGAAAGACATGTGCTGTGTGAGAACACCAGCAGCACACCACAGTCTTCCCTCTCCTTTCACCCCCATGCTGACACAGCAGGAAGCAGAAACAACAGTGAGAAATAGTTCTCTAAAAAACTCTTCAAACATTAATTTCATTGATGAAATGCTATTCTCCCCAGCAGTAGGACCCTGAACCCAAAATATTATGATGCTTCCCTACTGAAAACTCCACCAGTGACCTACATTAAGTCTCTCCTTTCCCTCTGCTTCACCTTCCTTCTTGGGCTCCATCCTGCCCTACTTTAATAGGGATTACTTCAGCTAAACCACATAACAGTTTTATAGGGACACTCAGATAGGACTGAAAACTTGTCACATCTAGCTGGAAAGTGCAAGAAATAGCAGAAGTAATGGTTTCCACAGTCAGCATCAGCTGTGAGGAGATAGTATGTTATGCTATCCCATCCCAAACTCTTCCATCTCCAATGCCTATCATTAAGCCGTGGCAAAACATTGAAAGTGAGTCAAGGACTGGAATAATAGTTAAATTGTTTCTCTCCACAGCAAAAGAAATTAAAAAAAAAATCAAAGCCATTTATCCTTGCATGTAACAGCTAGGATCAAGTACCACGATTTTTAGTCAATGCAGGGAAGGAGCTCATTGACAGAGGAGCGGCACAATTTTCCCTACACTTGTCTTTCAGAGATATTTACCCGCAGGATTTCGTCAGTGTTAAAACGACGGAGGCTTTCTTCCCCCTTCCTCCTTGATTAAACCGGACATCCATCACGCTGAGACCGGAGGAGCGGCAGATCCCGGGGGATTTGCCGAGACCGCGGCTCTCCCCGGCTCCACGCCGCTCAGACATGCACGGTGCTGTACCACCCCCACCGCTAGCAGGGCAAACAAGCCGGGCGCACGCACGCACACATCCACTACTACAAGGCTACAACCGAGCGAGCAGGATCCACCTACTACTCGGCGCAGAACCTGAAAACAAGCTAGTTTTGATAAACTAAGGCTGCCATCGGTTTGGCAGAGGAGGAAGGCAGGCATTTTTATTTAAAGCCAAGCTCTTCAGAGAACACCCTGCACATAGAAATCCTGCATGTCAACAAAGAGGCTACGCTCAAAACACGAGGGGACCATCTCTCCAAGGCTAAACGTAGATAATCTTGAGTATTTTGCACAGTGAAAGATAAAGGAAATTTTCCGAGCCCTTACACCTACTGACAGCTCATTAGGTGTTTTCAAAGCTTTCATCTTGCTGAAGGTGCAGCTGCACGTAGCTGAATGAATCTGATCGACATACTCATTTCTTCCAGGAAGCCGCGGCGCGGCTCAACACGACCACTACTACGTATCCTACACTGAATGATGGCTTCCCCATAAATAGGAAAGCGGGTTTTCTAGAAATACTGCATAATGAGTCATCGGCAGCGAACAGCTAAACGCCAAGCACCTTCAGAGCAAGGACAAAAATACCAGTGGAACAAAAATAGCCATTCACTGGAGCGGGGGGCGGGCGTGAGGAGACCCGCTGGCAGGATTCCCGTTCGTAGCCTCCCCCAGGCGCCCTCTCCCACCATTCGGCGCAAGCTCCCTCCCCGCTCGGCTGCGGGGGCCAGCCGGTGGCGGCGGCCAGCGCTGCCCCCGCCGCGCCCCCTCCTCCTCCCCACCGGCGCCACTCACCCATCTCTAGGGCCTGGTTGTACTTCTCCAGGGCGGCCGGTAGCTCCTGGCGCTCCCGCAGCGCGTCGCCCTCGGCGCGGAGCCGCCGTGCCCGGCTCTCGGCGCCGAACCACTTGTGCAGCAGGTTGCCCAGCACCACGTTGACCCGCGGGCGGCCGGCGGCCGGCGGCA
>NW_024521428.1:3749282-3836088 GCF_017590135.1 Pyrgilauda ruficollis | reverse complement strand
GGCAGCGGCCGCAGTCGCCGGGCTCGGCGCAGCGGCGGCAGTGGGTGTGCCCGCAGTGCAGGGTCACCGGCTCGCACAGCAGCCGCCGGCACAGCGGGCAAGCGAAGAGCTCGGGCGGACGGCAGCAAGCCGGGTCGCCCAGACCCTCGCCCTCCGCCCCGCCGCCACCGGCCGCGCCGCTCCCCCAGGGCGGGAGGTGCAGCTCCTTGTCGCGGATGCTGAGGGCGACGCTCTCCGCCAGCTCCCGCAGCTCCTCGGGCCGCAGCCGCGCCAGCCGCGCCGCCGCGCCGTAGGCGTCCAGCGCCTCGGCCATGCGGCCGGCCCTGGCCAGCGCGTCAGCGCGGCGGAGGCACAGGCCCCGCTCGGGCTGCGGCAGCCCCGCCAGCTCTGAGCCGTAGATCTCGGCCGCCAGCTCGAAGTTGCCGCCGCGGAAGGCCTCCTCCGCCACCTGCAGCATCTCGGCGCAGGGTCCCCCCGCCGCCGCCGCCCTCGCCCCGGCCCCGGCGGCAGGCGGCAGCGCGCAGGGCCCCGGGCCCAGCTCCATGCCCGCGCGGCGCCGCCGGCCCCGGGCCGCCCTACTCCATGCTGGGCCCGCGGCGCTGCCGACTCCGGCTTCTTCCTGGGAGGGGACGGCGACGGAAGGGAGGGAGGGAGGGATGGATGGAGAGGGGGCGTGTCACATCGCTGCAGCAGGGGGGCGGCTCCCGGGAGGGGGAAGGGGGAACGGCGGCTGGGATGGGGGTGGGGGGGCGGACCGGCTGCCGGTTTATGTAAAGGGCGAGTGTTTGGGTAAAAGCACCCGAGGCCGGCAGACCGCCCGCCCTCCCCGGGGGCAGCGGCGGCGCGGCGGGAGCTCCTCTTCCCTCCCTCGGCCCCTCCCTCCGCGCCCGCCCGGCCGCCGCTGCCAGGTGCCGGTGCCGCACGTGCCCGCCCCGCACGTGCCCCTGCGCCGCCGCGCCCGCACGTGCGCCCGGTCCGGCGGCGGCTCAACAGGATACAGGATGTAGTATTGAGATAAGCAAGATCCCAAAACAGAATCAGCCTTGGGATGAACAAAGTTGGCACGATTCCAGGTATGAAATCTAAGTTGTGGTTTTATCTATGAAATAATAAGGCTTATTTAGAATATAATGCTTATTTACATAACACAAAGTTTAGTGGACACGTGTAACCTGTAAGGGTATTCAGAGGACAGCGAGGAAGATGGTGAGCCTTCCTCTGAAAAGACCACCAAATCGGGGTCGGGGTCGGGGGGGCTTCCGCCGTGCGGCTCCTGCCGAGCTCAGCCTCTTCCTTCCCGTTTCCTGGTGCCCGGCGTTAACCGCTTCCTCGCCGGGGCTGCCGGTCCCTCCTGTCCCATCGTCTCCCTCCGTGCGCCGGGACCCCCTTGGTCCCCCCGGACGCGGTGTCCGCCAGCAGCACCGCACCGTGTGGGTCGGGGAGCGTGTCGGTTATTTCTCTGGTCCCCGAGAAAGCAGGTACTTGCTGTCTCTTAAGTAAACAAATGCACAAAAAATAATAACGTTTCCCAAACACCACAACTGTTAGAAAAAAAAATTAATTTTCTGTAAGTGGCAGCCTCGCCAGCACAGCTTGGGATCCACGAGTCGTGCTGAGCGCTGGCTTGTGCATCGGCAGCAACAATAAAGATAATGCAGCTGGAAGTTAGTTAATCATGCGTGAGTCAGAGAGGAATCCAACTTGAGGAAGATGGTGAGCCTTCCTCTGAAAAGACCACCAAATGCCAGGACACCCCCTAACACCAAGTGGAGCATGCGCTACACAGTATAGTGACATAGATTTTAAGAATAGAAAATAGGAGGGGATTTACCGAAAAATATTGATGAATATGTATTAGCATACAGTATATAAGTTTAGTTTGGATTACTTTGTTTCATACACGAGGCAGGGCAAGAAACCCTCCCCGTACCCCAGTCAGTTTTGCTTATGCTCTATATGAACCTTAATCATAATTAATCACTGCCAAATTTTTATTGTATATGCTCGGTTATATTTAATATACTTGATTGTATTAATTTATATAAAATTGCTGTTCAATTAAAATTGCTGCTAAATTCAATTTTGTTGTTCATAAAATTAGACATATTGAACTTCATTCATAACAATAGTAAGGTATTAACTTTCTTTAGATGTATGTGGGCGTTTATTTTAGACACAGCTGTAAACAAACTGCTCTGAGAAGTGGAAAGCCTATCAATCCAATGGGGAGATGCCCACATCCAGCTGCTTTTTGGGCTGCAGCTGGACAGCAGAGGGTATTTTTGGCTTTGCCTCTCTCCTGTTAGGCCTCTGGCCCCCAGCTAATCAGGAAAATCTCATTCAGTAACTATTATACCAAATGGTCTTTATACTATGAAAGTGTATTGATTTTCTAAATAGTAAGGTATTAACTTTCTTTAGATGTATGTGGTTGATGTCATACTGCACAGTCAGGCTTAAGTAAGCATCAGTATTCACAATGGAGTAAGCATGACCAAAGGACCCCAGCAAGGAACAGAACCTTTGTTCCCCTGATCCTCAAAGGCATTCATGACAGATAAAGGATACCCAGGGAATACCAAGATAGGGCCAGCCATCCTAGCCCCTTCAGCACCTCTGTAAAACCCTCCTCTTACTTTCATCATAGATTAGAAACTGCAGCAAGACTGACTCTGGGATGTCTAGATCAATAACGAAGCAGGTGGATGCTGGCTATAGAAGTATTGCTGGTTTTCAGAACAGCAATATGTTTGCACTAAGTTGCTCCATGACTTATCCATTTTGCACTGTTCCTGTTTCTAACAGTTGATTCCTTGAGCAATGCTCGCTGCTCCAACAATTGTACCATCTTCCTTGGCTCAAGGTTTCTACCCAGCAGGTGACCTTGGCATCCTGTTAGAATCGCATCATTCCCTTTCTTGACATGTTTGCTTGGAGTTAAGATGGGATGGAATCCCATTGCCATTTTATCTAAGTCGCTTATTTATCTAAGTCACATTATTCATAGGATAGAGGACAGAAACACGGTGGCTCGTTCAATTCTGTGGTATCAAGGACAAGCCATGGAATCTTGGGCAGATGATGAAAATGTGGACTCACTGCTTGAGCCACCCCACAGCATTATTCTCTCATTCCTAGACCCCCAATAAGGAAGAGCAGCATTTTTACTGGCTGCCCCCATCCCACTCATCTGGGGATTGGGCTCTTAGGCTGGGAACTCCCCAGCAGCTCACCTTGCTTTCCTGAGGAAGGAGACAGCAGGCAAGTCCATCCTGTCACACCACTTTTCCCCACGTGTCTGGACTGCTGTGTGATGGCCCTGCAGCTCCACCTGTCCCTTCCGATGGGTGGTGATTTGGGAGGTGCTGGCTCAGGGGCTGGTACTGAACCTGGCCTCCATTTGCTGCTGTGCAGGTGTCGTGCCTGGCTGGCCTGCTGGGATGGCTCCAGTCCTTTCCTCAGTAATGCTTAGCAGGCGCTTCTAGAAGAACCTCCCAAGAAGTGAGGCTATACTTTATTTAGCAATGTGATCAATAGCCTCTTGGAACGCAGCCTCTACTTTTTTCCAAGAGATTTATTTGCAAGGGAACAAAATTACCTCACTGCTGTTCAAACTGGCACAGCATGCCATCTTTTCCCTGCTTCCCAGGAACAGAATTGCTTGCCACCTTGTGTCTGAGCACACCTGCATCACTCTTCTCCCCGATGTCTATTTTGGGGGCTCTGTTCTTTCACAGGCCTTCTTGCTCCAGAACATGGTTCATTTGTACATCTGGCTGCACTTGTATTTGCTTTTTTCTTATCTGAGAAACAAAGCCACTTTAATGCAGCTGCCTTTTGCAAAATTGATAAAAATTCACTGAGCTGTGGATCTTGGAGGGACGATGAAAATGTGGACTCACCACATCAGCCACCTCAAAGTATTAATAATTTTCAGGAAAGAATGATAGATGAAGAAACAGCAAGAACCAGGGGGAAAGAAACAAAAGTAAAATTATTAAAAATGTATACATAAGAAGCTTATGCTTCTTACTGAAATTATCAGTAGTATGCCTACCACAGCAAACGTGACATGGGGACTCCAGCCAAGAAAGACCAGTGGAACAGGTGCCCCATGACATGGTCATGTGGTTTATGGCTTCTTGCTGGGCAAACTACAAGCAACTGATTGCAAGAGCCACAAAACAGAATGGATTTTACATAAGGAACTGAAAGCTGACAAGAGACACCAAGTTGATTTATAATTTTTATTTGAAGAAAAGCTGTAGCTACTGCATATGATTGAAATGTTGCCTACCACAGGAAATAAAGGACCATCTCTCGTACTCACTAACTCACTAGCAAGCAAAACTGCTTGAAAAAGCTCCATCACCCAAAATTGGCTACTCTGTGGAAGGCTGTTAGAGGCTCTCTCCGTTAGCAATATTATTTTCCTGTTAATAATGTGCTTCCCCTTAGGATTGGCCTCATCACATGCTCTCAAGCAACATGTAGAAGTCCATCCACCTCCCAAGGGGAGAATTACAGGTACTTACTCCAATGAGTCACAGTTACAGACTTCAGTTATCATGAGGTTTTCTTTAATTCATAGCCTAATTTTCAACTTCTTCCTTAGGCCCAGCTTCCACAGGGTTTTCCCCAGGGTAGAATTTACTTGGAGCTTGAAGGGGAAAGGAGAAGATAAGTAACTTTGAAGTGACAGCATTTACATATTTGGAGGGCATTTTTAATTCCTCTAACACTTTTCTGTTCCAAGGTAGTTTGAAGTATTAAACTCCAGTTTGTTTTGATGATTTTTTTTGGAGGAAATCTGTCTTTTATTGTTTCAGAATAAGTTAATTAGGATATAATCAATGCATAGGCACACACAGTTACCATGCTAAAACATTGCAGAAGTTGTAAAGTCAAAGACATGAAAATTAGGGTACAGTATAATTAAGTCTGTGTAGGCTTATTTAATATCTCCTTCATGCATTAACCTGATATGATTTTAATTAATGACATACTATTTTCTCTACAGGATGCATGCCTGTCTTGGTTTAGTCACAGGAAAGAAGATAATTAATGGGCATCCAAAGTGTAATGTTCTCCCTGGTCACTGTGCAGTCCCCTTGCACCTTTTCATTTGTATTAGTCATACTTTGCTGCAGTAGCAGAATTATAAATTTCCTTGTGAGTTTTTCTGTAAAATTCAGGATACAGCACAGGAATATTCACAAATATGCATACATTTATATTTTCAACAAGAGTATGAGTCAAAAGGAATAATAGTTCACCCTCTGAGAGCTGGAAAATTGAGGTAGGTCCAGAGTGGCCACTAACCTGAGGCACTGGACTTAGTGGATGAAATTTCAGAATATAATTTTTCACATATGCAGATTATTTCAGAAGTACATCTTCCTTGGGTTCGGCTGCAGCTTGGACAGAGGTGCTGAGACTTCAGTCTGTGTTTGGACCTCAGCTAGAGCACTCTGCAAACAAGAGCTATACAATTAGCACCACCACCACCTCCCAAGGCATGATGTAAATGCCTTACACTTTGGCACAGAGAAAACCCACAGCAGAGTGCCGAATGCAGTCCTTCCAGCCAGCACTCAACTGCTTTCCTCCTTCCCTAATCACTGACTCATTTATTACAAGCTTTCCAGCTTTCAAAAGAAAAGGTCACTGTATAATTATTACTACTAAAGTCTTTGCCAGTTTAATGAATTTTCCCCAGCTGAAATAGCAATAGTGTAATTTTTTTTTTTTTTTCAAGAAAGCCTTCTTTCAGAAATATTTTTGTAAGAAAGTTGCAGGGTAGTGCCAGTGATGAAAAAGGTGCTAGCTAAAATCTACTGATGTTAAGCATAACAAAGTTTTGGGTTTTTTTTTCCCACACAAGACATGTAATACATTAAACCAGCTGCTGTGAATTGCAGGAGCTAGGACTGTTTCTAGAGATTCTCATTTTTCTTTGCAAGATCCTAAAGAGGGAGATGGACCTCATCTTCCCAGAGTCACACGTGTGTTGTGTACAAGAGATGTTACTCATAACTACATCCTGCATGGGCTGATGGGAAGATTAAACAGCTTAATAATTGTCCAACAAATCATTAACACATCTTATGATGCAAAAGCAGCCAATTAAAGTGTACTACTGGATTCCCTTCCAATAGCTTCTGAGATAAGCACTTCTAAGAAAACCCCGTTCCCTAGCTACGATAAGAATCAGTCTTTATAGAATGAAAGTGTATTAACTTTTTCAATTTATGTATTAGTTCACATTATACACTGTATTCTAATGAGGTGATATTGTTCATGCTTAAGTAAAAAAACTGAAGGACAGCCCAGTCCCACTTGCTCAGCACAGAATCGGGGATTTTTTTTGGTCTTGTTTAGTAAACATCAGTTCGGATTTTCAGATATTTTCCACTGTGCTGGTTCACATACCTGAAGAAATATCAAGACCTGTGTTTCTCTCTGTTGCTGGCACCATCAGGGCCTTTGTCAGGCACAGGGCTGAAGCAGGATGACTTGATGACTGATCTCTGTCCCACTTTTGATACCCGGGGTCAGTTTGCCCACTGAGGGGAGGGGCAAACTGCAAACAAATCCATGGTGAAATTGGGTGAAGTTATACTTGCTTGCAATCCCTGTCTGAGCTGTGGCTTCGCAAAGCACATCTCACACTCCTCTGAGCTGCTGCAGATGCTGAAGTGCAGCAGCACCTGGCCAAGGCTGAAAGGCAATAGCCAGGTGCATTTACCCTGCATGGATGGAAAGCACTGTCACCCTGCCTCATGTTGCACCAGGGCATCCCAGAGTTCAGTGAGATGACACAGAGCCTGGCAAGGGACTCTTCTGGCATCTGGCACTGAGCTCATTTTAAAAAGCAGGATAGCATGTTGAAGTTCATGGCATCCCAAATCCCCTCTGGTGCCAGCCATCGACAATGGTGGTCATCCAGTCGGATGGTAGGCACCACAGGTGTCATCTCCATGGGGACAAGAGACATCTGCTGGCATCTGGGGGCCTCTTCCATTTCTGCAGCCCTGCACCAACATTTTTCGGGGAGATGGTGTCCCTTGGAAATGTGGCTGGGGAGAAGATTTTCTCAAGGGTGAAAAATGTGGTTGGGGAGAAACTTTCTCAAGCTTCTCTCCCAGTGCTGCTAGGACACCATTATGTTCTCAGATGTTTTCTCTTGTCCATGTCACACTTGACTTTTGAGTACATATAATCTTACATGTCTCTTTTCAAATGGCATGTTTTTCACCTTGTTCTTTGGCTACTACTGTTAGTTTGAAAAGCATCCATTGAAATAAAGCATTTTTAATCCATTTGATAAGCAATTCCCTATAGTTCTACAGTGCTGGCATGACACCACATGCCAGCAAGTCTTCTCTGAAACTGTACTCTGGAGTGAGTTTTCTAGGACACTGGAGGACATTCTGGTGTTGCGTTTGAGCATCCTACCTGTGCTCACAGTTTCCCATGCTCTGTGTGCTGAGGCCCAGGTACTACCCTTATTAACAGAGGTATGAGGGCTTTCATTTAGGGAGTGCTGCCTGAAATTCACTGAAGGGAATGCTGGACCTCAAGCACTAATTTCTTTCCCAACTTTGAAGTTCTTGTTTAGTTGCAATCTAGTGTGAAGAAGGCAAATAACATCAGTTAGATGCATACATGAGATACTGTTTTGCCTGGAAGAGATTTTCTTGTCCTGTTTTGATTGCTTCTTTACTGTGAGTCAGCCTATGACACATTTTCATGAAAACTCCCAGACATTATGCTAGCAGAATTAAATGTGGGTCAGATGGGAAAAACATTGTGAGGAGCTAACAGTGTTAAGGCAGAGGAGAGATCATGTTCTTACAGATGGGGAACAGTACCATACCTTGTTTCCCCTGGAAACTGCTAATTGCTGTCTTCACGTCCCCACTCAAAGAATGCTCTGGAAGTCCCTGCTGCAGCTACCAGTGATTCCTGGTAAAGTGTTCAGTGTGGATCCCTCACAGAGGACCTGTCACCTTGAGCCACATTACTCTCATCAGCTCAAGCACTAGAAACCCCTCAATAACATCCCTGGTACTAGGAGTCCGGCAGTCTACAAAATGCACAGGCAGGTTGGATGACAAAATTTGGAGAGAGCACAACTATAACGCCTGTTGTTGTTTGTGAGCCAAGTACAGACAGGAGAAGGCAAGTTTTCATCTCCTAAGCAGTGAGTGTTTGTCTTTTTTTGTTTGTTTGTTTGGTTTTCTAGGGGGAGAGGCAAGGATTGGAAGAAGAGTGTAATGGTTTCTCATATTTTAATTAAAAGCTGATTTTGGATCACCATAGCAGAACAGACTGAAAATCTAGGCAAGTGAGGCCGAACAAAGCTATGGAGGAGTCTGAGGGGGCTTCCTTCTCAAGAACAGGTGAGGCAGTAAGATAACCTGAAGGAGAAATAAGAGAATAACAAACAGGAAGGGGAGGAGATTTGAACAATTGACTAATAAATGAGCATCATCTGGAAAGAAGCCGGAGATGGAGAGCAGCCTATGCAGTCATATGGGAACAGCGTAGCTGAGACCAGCAAAATATTACAGGAGTGTGAAGAGACATGAGATCTTGTTTGGAAAACGCAGGGCAGGCCAGAGTAAAAATATTGAGACAAAGCCAGAACATTAGGATCTAACCACAGGAAACCAAGATTACAGTTCTGATGTATAAGAAGTACAATGATACTGATGATTGTGACCAAGTGGCCTAGCCAAGGGCTAGGTACCCACCAAGGAACATAAATCCTGCTTGTGGGGAGTTAGATGTGGGCAGAACAAAGCGAACAGCTGAAGCTGTGTTTGGGGCTCACATCACTCAGAGGGGCATTGGAGAGGAAAGCTCTTAGGGACAGCACTCTTCTGCCTTAAGATCTGAAAAAAAGGGAATCAGAAGGCAATGGTCCCAAGGTCTCCACACAGGACAGGATGTTACTGAAAAACACATTGGGTAGGACACAAAAAACACTGGAGTGATCTAAAGCAGAATTAGAGTGGCACATTGATGGCATCTGGAGGTGAGGGGTGGCAGGCAGTAAGGACACCGCTGTGTTGTGTGACAGCTGCAAGAAGTGATGTTTTCCACAGAGGCTGGTAAGAGGCTGAGGGAAAGCATGAGGAAAGGGTAAGAAAAGGCAGAAGATTAGAGATTCCAGTCTCCAGGGACAGAGAGGCTGAAGAAGGCAAGAAGTTTTAAGCTTCTACAGCAGCCGCGGGGGGATGAAACAGAGCAGGCTCTTTCAAAAAGCTGGCATGTCTTCTCATATGTTTTTTAGCCTTGAAGAAATAAGAAAGATTCCAAGTGGAGAGCATTTTGAGCAAAAAAGACTGGATTCAGCTACAGGACCAGGAGGATGGAAAAAGTAGAGGAGGAAAAGATAAAATGCTTGCTTAGATTTTTTTTAACCTATGTTAATGGAATTCATCATTAATTACTTAAGAAAACAAAATCACTTAAGGGAGCTAGCAGCTAAAAATAAGGTTATGTGCATGTAGGGTGTCTCAGTTGCAACAATGATATCCTTTATGCTGCTTTATTCACCATCCAGATTCATTGGGTGTTATCCAGCTAAGAACTGATTAGTTTTAAGACTGATACAGATCTAAGGAAGCCAATAGTAAAACTTCAAAGGATCATCCCCTTTAATGAAATAGCTGAACACGTCCCTGTCTATCAAAAGAACTGCAGAAGCAACATGTAGGTATTGGCTCCATCGCAAACAAATGGGTATTTTGTGAATCACTATCCAGGAGCTAAAGAACACTGGAAAGGGAATGCTTGTGTAATAATCACCATCTCTCCAGTTAAAACTAATTATTTGGAAAGAAATAAGACAAAAAGGGAAAAAAACTTCTGTGATTAATTGCAATTGCAGTGTGTTAGCTGGCATGCAAGAAAATATTTGTACATGGAAAAAGTTAAAAAATAGGTGTAGAGAGTTTGTTGCCATTTTCATTCAAAATATTTTTAAATAAAAGCAGCCATGATTAGAATGAGTAAGAACATATTAAGAATGTCTTCCATCAAGATATTTAGAATGAGGTCTCTGAAAATTGTTAAGGTTTCCAGTGAAATGTACTCCGAACAGCTAGCAGAATCATGCAGAACCAGACATGGCTTTCAAGTGCTTGTGAAGCTTATACATAAAGCACATTCTTCTATCCACATGACATAAACAAAAATGTGTCGTTTCCAGTCACAGAAATACATGGTGCTTACTTTTAAGACCTACAGGGTGGTTTCTTTTTAAATGGTCATCCCAATAAAGTACTGTTATTGGATAGCCACAGCTGACCTCTAAAGCCAACCATTAATTTACTGATTATTACATGAATGGATCTTTTTCCAGCTTACTCTCAAGCAACCTGTGCACAGTACATAGTCTACACAGTACCTGAATTCTCCCTGCATACATACACACACCTATTCTCTGGTTTTATTAAACTAGTAATCAGCAGACTACACACCACTGATCTCTTCCAGCAGTCTCTTCTTTCCAGACTGCTTGGCTTAGATCCTCTGTAAACCTTATTTAGATGGTGTCTTTCAGTGTCTTTAGTTTTCTAAGTGGGGCAGCCTGCCCAATCCTTCAATAAAGCCAGCACACTTCACATACCACAGAGTCAATGCCAGCTAACCAGGTAAAGTAGTACAGGCAGGTGTCACTGATTAATTACAACTATAGTCAAGGCTCATTAGTTCCAAGGTGTGCCATATCTCACCAGGCAGTCAACTGGCTCACTTGAGCCTGTCAGATTGGTCACTAAGACTCTCAGTGTCTGGAAACCTAATCCTCTCATCTCTGGTCTGTCAGGTCAGAGAGAACAAACAGTGCTGTTAAGTATGAATAGATGAAGGTGATTTGCAAAAGAATACAGACTACTGCTATGCAGCTACAAAATTAAATGTCTTCTGGATACCATGCCAGGGGTTTAGATTTACACCATGAGGAAATAAATGAGCTCCTAATACCTCTCTTTTTAATTCCTGGCTTCGTCAGCTTGATTTGATTCTTAAAGCAAATTTCTCTTGATCCCACATATCATGGGACCAACATACAAAGTCAAATAAGTTGAAAAGCAACTGCTTCTGCAGTGCATGTCAGGAACAGAGCCTTGTTCCATGAGGGTTACTGGAGTGGTGACATACACGAGAATACTAGGCCATAAACCCCACTGCAAGTCCCAGTTCTTCCCACCTCTAATGATTCCTCTGGTAAGGTGCTGGATCCTCCACTGGCATCTGTGTCAGATCAGATTTCACATCAAATCGCCTGGCTGTAGTGAACTAAAGCACCCCAAGTCTGAACATATGAAGCCTGAAGAAAGTTTAGAGTAGAAATTAATAATAAGCATTTAACTGTGGTGATGATAATGGAAGGTAATTACCTGTGAAGGTAATAAAGACTAAGACCTTTTACCAAGAGCTGTGATGACTTCTCCATCAATGAACTTTTGTAAATTCAGGTCAGATTCCTTCCTCCTCCCATTTCCTAAACATGCACCTGTGGTCAAAACAGAGTTAAGCCAGGAGTACAGTTTAATGGCTGTGTAATACAGAAAGTCAGAAAAGATGACTACAAAGTTCTGTACAACCTATGAATCAGTCTAGGCCACAGTCTTAATACATCTTAATACATCTTTTTCCAAGCTTCTCTGCACTCATTCTGGTTAGAAGTCTCTCTTGGAGTTTTTTGCCCATGTTTGGATGAAATTTCACCCAGGGCTTGCACAGCAGCATTAATATTGCCCTGTCTTCACCAGAAATCCCCATGTACATGCCTAAACAACAAATAGTAGGCACAGGAGTGGTGACAATGCTTGACTTGGTGCCAGAAGATCTGCGTAGAAGCATTCGCAGTAGGGCAGCTTAAGGGTATTCTGATTTAATTTAGAACTCAAGCATAATTTTTCTTAATTAACAGAAAATACTGTCTTTGTTTCTAAAGTCTGACCTTGGCCTCCTCCCAAACCATAAAATTAGCAAAACCCCTCATGATAGGCCAAATAAGCAATAATGATGTAAACTAATCATTACTCATTTATAAGGATTTTCTCCATGCACATTTCATTACCTTCACACAAATACCTTATGGCTTCTGCAGCTGTAGAAGTATTACTAACAGTGGTTTCCCTTCCCAGCATACACTGAACATCCCAGTTGCTACGTGGGTGTCAGGCTTCAATCAAGGCAATGCTTAGCAGCCATCAAACACTTACTGTGTATCTTTGAAAGGCACAGGACACGCACAGAGCCATTCAGGTGTGCCAGAGGGACTGCCCTCCAGTAAAACTGGGTCCCATAGCCATAGTGCTCCAGGTTAAAAGCCTCCTGGTGAGTCAACAGCATGAGCTGTCAAGCCAGAGGAACTCCCTGACAAGTGAAATTGCTGTTTGTGTTCTGCCCAGCATGTCACACCCTGTCTGTGTTACTTGGAAAACAGCGTGTGAGCAGGAGATCACATTGCCTGGGTACGAAGGTGCTGGTGGAAAACAAGGTAAGGAGGTCAAGAGTACAACCGAGCTAACTTTGTGTCTCAAAGAGGGGATTTGGAATGCCAGGAATTCTACAAGGTGTTTTGCCTGCATGCCAAGGGGTTGAAGAAAGTAATGTTAATCAGATGCACAAAAAAGTCTGGCAGAAGACAGGATCACTAAATGGGGATGCTACATCCACACTTGAGGGGTTTCTATTCAGTAGGACTCATTAGGTGTTCACACTCATGTGAGGAGCCCAGTTTTCATGCTGCATGAACAAGACATTTGAACAACAGCATCAAAGGAATGGCCAGTAAGAGCTTTATTTCACAGAAATGCTCCTGACACCCACTCATAACTTCTACAAAGGCATGCTCTGGACAGTCTATGATTTCATAGCCAACATTTTCATACCAGAAACCCTGGTCTCTAGTGCTTGCTAATCCTGGCTCCCTAACTTGTCCCATCCTATCTATGTGTTGTGCCTGGCTCTCTTCCTTCATGGTTGAGCAGCTTTTCTCTGGCTAGTTTTGTCCTGCAGAGCATGTTTATATGACACTACCCAGAGCAAGACTGAGAAACTCCCCATGTTTTCTTTTTCTAGACAGTAATTACTTTCTCAAAAAGTAAGCCTGTGAGATGGAGCAATCTGGGTTTGTAAGTGGAGAGTTACTGTACAGCAGCCTAAAGAAAAAATACAAATCCATTTTGGACTGTCAGCTGAGGTTACCTAAACCCAAGTGTCCTATTGAGGCTCCAGCCTTTTCAGACTTCAGTCGCAGCTGTGAGCAAACAGGGCTTACACAAGTCCTAGCTGAAGGTTTGCAGTTAAAGAATGAGGAACCTGTAACCAGTGACAGGATTTGTGAGACTCATGGCTTGGTCACATAATTGGCATTATGCAAAACTTTTGTGGCAACTACTCGCAGATTACAAGATTATTCTTTTTCTTTATGCAGTTCTCCCCTCTCTCAGTACCCACCTCCTGTTTTCTGAAAGAGATAAGAAAGCAGATCCTTAGGTATTTTACTTATCTTCAAGACCTGCTCAAGCCAGGAGCCTCATTTCTCCAGTACAATGAATGATACATGAATTCTGTGGAAAAAACAGCATGTGACAATGTCATGAGAATAACTTCTATGCTAAGAAGTGTGGGTGAGAAGAGCATGGGGGAAGTCCCTAATATTGGTATTTCCCAGCCTTTTGTACCAACTGTTGCAAACTCAGCAATTACCGAATGTAAATTTCTAGACACTGGCCAAAAAAAAAAAAAACAAAAAAAAAAAAAAAACAAGGGAAAAAACAAAGCAAGTCCCATCATCTTTCTGTGCCTTTAGCTCAAGTGAAATGCCTAGCAGACTTAGTGTGTTTCAGAATACTACTTTACAAAGAAAGCCCTCAAATACATGTTAAAGTTTCAGATGGCAAATCAAAGTACTGCTCACAGTCTGGAGTATTAGGTTGCTCCAGATCGCAAGTACACCCCTGATGATTTGTGTGTCAGGGAAAAATTAAAATCATGCATCAAAATAAGCTCTTGACAGTATTCTGTGTACCCTGTTTTAGCTGTAAGCACTGGCAGCCTACATGCTAAGTTCACTCTGCATGATTGAACTCAGAGGTTAAAATTCTCTTTTACAGGTGTTTGCTGATAATAAAGCCATAAATATTTTAGTTCTGCTCTGTCTCCTACAGGAACTTTTCACATTTTCTAAACATGCTACAAATACCTTCAGGACTTTGCCTCATACCAAAAGCTTTGTTTATAGGGCTCAGTCATCAATAAAGCTTATTTGGTGTGCTGCCCCCCCAGCGATAGCTTCATGTCTAACAATGGCAGATCCCCACTGCAGAAAAGTGCTTTTAATCTCCTCTTCAGGGACAGAAACGAGGAGGTGGATTGAAGATTCATGATTCATTTTCTAGAGGAGATAGCTGTTGGAGTGGGATCAGCAGAGCCTGCAGCAGTGATGCCCTGCAAAGGTCCTTCTGAGCAATGACATCTATGTGCACTCTGCCATGCTGACAGTCAAGTCAGTCTGGCCAGTTAGAGATGGGATATCTGGATTTGGAGTCTGGTTGTCCAAGTTCTCCCTTGGATTACGAAGGGAAAGAGGCCAGGGATCCCAAAAACTTTAAATGAAGAGTTTATTCCATGATACTCTTTACCTCCCCTCTTATTTTCTACCAAGTCGCTTCTTTTTGTATCAACCATCAACTCAAACATGGACAGGGGAAGCACCATAAGCTTTCCACGGGAACCATAAATATTCCACTAAATGTCAAGGAATTGATACTGTGCTCTTGGCTTCTTTCAAAATTTGACATTTCTTTTACCATCTCCAAATGTGATTAAGAAAAGGGGCCAGGAGGCGGCAACATCTCCCCAGATACATATAACCCATGCCATGGCACACAAGACTGAGCTGAATCTATGTGGCTGTGCAAAACTGGCCCCACTTGCCTCTGTGGATCCTTCTTCTCCCAGTCAGACCACCCAGCTCTCAGCACCAGCCCTGCCCTGCAGTCTTCACAGCCACAGCTCACTGGGCTGAGAGAAGAGATGGGACCTGGAGGATAGCTGGGAGCTGGGGTTGTCAGGGGAGACCATCTTGCTCTCCACACCTACCTGAAAGGAGGTTGTAGCCAGCGGAGCATTGGTCTCTTCTCCCATGTAACAAGTGACAGAACAAGTGAAAATGGCCTCAAGTTGTGACAGAGGAGGTTTAGAATGAATTTTAGGGAAAAAACTCTTCACTGAAATGGTTGTCAAGCACTGGAACAGGCTGCCCAAGAACAGTAGAGTCACCATCCCTGGAAGTATTTAAAAGCTGTGTAGCTGTGGCACTCATAAACATGGTTTAGTGGTGACCTGGCAGTGTTAGGTTAATGGTTGGACTCCATGACCTTGGAAGTCTTTTCCAACCTAAACAAGTCTACAAAGTCAAGGCCTCTGCTGCTTGAACTGGCAGTGGCATAGCAGCCTGTTATTATTTTGCTCCTTTTGTATATACCAAAATGACAACACACAGCCTCAGGGTAGGAAACCTCCTATTTTCCAGCCTCAGCTGGCTCCTGGCCAGCTCAGACTGCACTGTCTTCTGGCTCTCCTCCTTCTCTGGATGTGAGATTCTCTCGCTACCTCATCTGTCCCAGTACGGGTTTAGACACCTATTACACCCCCTTCTCCTTTCCTAGGCTGAACAAGTATGGACATTCAAACACCAGCAGCTCTGCAACTCTGCCAGCTCCCCAGAGTCTCAGCTGACGAGAACTGGAAATGGAGTCAAGGCAAGGCCTCTCCACAGCCTTAGTCTCATACTCATATTTATTGGCCACTCAGTAGCGTTGCCAGTAATACTTACCAGAAATACTTACCTGGATGCATGCAGAATCAGGTGGTAGCTTTCTCACAGCCACGTTACACTGCTGGCTGGTAGTTCTTCATGAAAGCCTTCACACTGTCCTTCTGGGGTACCCACAGTCCAATTACACACTTTCCAATGCAAAGTGCTTAAACCTGGAACAGTTTCAACTAGAAGCTGCAGAAAAGAATTCCCAAAATAACACAGGTATGAAGTTTCTGCCAATACTACTTTAGAACAGGAGGGGAGTACACAAGACAAATCTACCATGCTGTATTTTAAGATCCAAATCCACAAGTAAGAGGATTACAATAAAAAAGCATTGCTATCTAATGAAGTTATTTTTCTCTGACTGGTAAGCAATCATATGACAGATCCTTACATGGAGACAGAAGCAATGCACCTAAGTTGTTTTCCATCAGAATGGCATTTCCAATGATCTATTAAGTCAACTCTAAACCCACAAAAACCAATTACAATTTACTGCAGTACCTTGCTGTCACACAGAGATGCATTTAAACAGCATTCTAAGATTAAAAACACTGCTGTTATCACTGGTCATCTTCCAGAAAAGTGAAATCATGTTTATACTCTCTGGTAGTCAAGAGAATTAAGGAACACACTGTTACTGCTCAGAAAGGGGAAATAACACCTTTGCTCCATCTTTGCTATGCAGTACTGTAACACTTGATGGAACAAAGGTCTCACCTATGAGAATGTTCCTGATTCCATCAGAGAAGAGCAAGTGTGTACAAGCATGCAACTGAGACACTGAGAAACGCAGCTACACTACACACCACGCTTCCTGTAAGGCCAAGAACCTATGTCCTAAAAGCTGTCAAACAAGAGTATACAAGATGGAGCTAAAGGTTTGGAACTGTGAAAGGGGGTGTAGAAGCCCTTTCCTCATGCTGTTTCTTCCTTTCCTGCTGCAACACTGTTCCTAATCCCTTTCCTCTTAAACATTTTGAAATCTGTATCTTTAACCACAAATATGTACCCCAATGGGTTTTACAGCAAAGAACTAGACCGGAAAGATAATGAAAGCAGATGCTGTAGATGGAAGCAGCATACAAATGAAGGTCTGCTTTTGAGTCCTGTTCCCTCCAGAGTATTTGTGACTCTTCTTGATCATTCCCTTTTCACAAGTACAAGTGCTACAGCATTGCAAAGAACAGTCAGAAATCAAAGAAACTGAGTAAGGGCACAGCCTGTACTCTTAACAAAATACTTACAGGGGAATGAGAGCAAAATAAGTGGATCCAAATTTAAGCTCTGTGATATGGCAAACTTCAAATTTTACTTCCCATAAAACCTTACTGGGAGTTACTCAAAACATAAGAACAAAGACGCCAAATACAGAACAGTGATAATTTTTCCCTAAGTGGATTTCTGCCCAACACATGAAACATCAAAGAAGCAACCCATGCAATCTTAACGTTTCAGTCACCACTGAAGTTCATTCATGATTGATAAGAACTGTCTGTATTTTTCTTGTATTTCTCAAAATTATGGAGAACATTTTGTATTTCCTACAGCCTCTTCCACCCTTCTGACACGAGAAGAATTATGTGTCCTGCTGCGGTGTATTATCTAAAGACCTCTCAGGACACAGAAAAGAAAACTGAAAACAGACAGGCTGCAGAGAACAAGAAAAAAAGATGTTCAAGAGAAAATGTTCCAATTTCTTAAATCACAGCAGGTGCCTAACCCTTGGTTGTTGAGAGAGCTAATTATCCCCCAAGAGCTTTTTCTACTTGTATGCTTTCACTATAGCTATGCATTTCTCCTAGATGAGATCCACTTACTTAGGCACAATTGGGAGCCTAGGGTAGCGTCTCAGTATTAAATCACTTTCCAGAGCACGTATAGACAGATGCCCTATGATCGTGGTTTACCTACCCACTTGCAGATTTGTTTTGGTCCTGAAAACTGCTCAGAAATTATTTGTACACATCCAGGGCAGCTGGCATGTTTCTGGCAGTAAGACTGGGTACTGCATTTCCAGGGGTGCCACCTCCAGGATTATTTTTTCATTATTTTCTTCCCACCTTTTTCCTTTCCTCTTTTCTGTAATTTCAAACAGATACCCACAGTAGATGCTTCACACTTTCAGCCTGCCGTGTGCATTCTGTCCCATCAGCATCTGCTCCTCTGACACCTCTCAGGAAGTTTCAGCAACTCTCCTTCAACATGTTCAGCATCTCTGGAGGCCTTAGAAAAACTGCCCATGGCTTTTTTCAGCATTGCTCTCCCAGACTTTGCCCTCCTTGGGTTTACCAGTGTGGAATTTCTAACAGCATGGCTCCTTTCATGACTCAAAGCAAACACACACATCTTTGTTCCCTTTCACTCCTGCCCAGATTAAAAGGGAAAATGATGATTTTTCATCAAGAAGCCCCAAACAGCACCATTTTCAGGCTTACACCAACCAGTTGCCACCAGCTGCATGTCTGCAGGCTTAATGCTGCTCTCTTCACAAGGGAAATGTCTCCTGCTGCATAGCAAAACAGGCTGCAGGCCTTTTGAAGCTGCTCTGGTGGTGAAGAGATGAGTCACCTCAGCTGCTGCCACACGCAGGAAACCAAGCTGACAGCTCAGCTGCACACAACTGCATTAAACGCGCAAAAATAGAGATTTATACAAGGCAGCACCAAAGCTGGCTGCACACATCAGTGAGAGCAAAGTCACTCCTCTTCCAGGAGGGAGGCACTCCGTTCACCAGCCCAAAGCAGCAGGCTTTGCTGCTAATAGGATAATTTCCTTCTAAAACCTTCCCCACGGCAGCATCCCAGGAACACGCAAAGCTAACTTAGGCTGAAAGGGAATTTTCCACCATGCACAAGCCTCTTTCTACCTTGCATAGATCTTCTCAAGTACAGGCCACAAAGAATCCACACCAGCTCTGCAGATGACATGTAACAAGTAATTGGACACGACAAATCTCCAGCAGCCAACTCCCATGTCAAGTTTCCTCTGCACCCTCACATTTCAAATAAGCACATGTTGACTTTATACCTCCTTCCATGTCCCTTCATGTTGCTATAACAAAAAATAGGATGGGGGCTTAGCATAAATCACTACAAATCCATTAAGCAGAAAGATCATTCCCCCTCTCTCTGTCAATTAAGAGATATCAGATACAGGCAGATACACTGGCAAGACATCCTTTTTCATCTGAGAAAATAAGCTTAAGCAATCCCTATATAATCACTCTTTTTCTCAGCAAACTTTCTGGAGCACAGATAAGATCAAAGGCTGCTTTTCCAGCCAACAAAGTTATTAACACCTCAAGGAAAAAGTGATGTTGCACAAAAGCCAGAGCTGTCTGATGGCTTCTCTAATCTGAGGCTGGAGACACAATGGAGCAGCAGGGAGCCTTACCCCCAGTACAAACAGGGCAGCATTTGTGCATGAATCAGAAAACAACATGCTTTTTTTGGGAATAATTCATATTTTCAAGACATTTTCTTTGACAGAACAGTTCCCAAAATAAAAAAAAAAGGCAAAAAAAAAAGTACATGTATTTTTAACTACAGAAAAACATCTTCATGGTACGCAATCAGAAAGCACAGCAGTGACAATGCACTGTGTGCTGAAGTTAAAAGGAAAGGAGATAGGCATTACCATAAGGTTGTTTCACAAGCAAGTGAATTCTGAATCCATTTTCACAAGACAAGCCCTCTTACTCCCAAGATCTCAAAAAACCCAGTCAGCTCAATTTTATTGGGAACGTGAAGATAACAGACCCATGCAATACAGCTGAATTTAATTTTTGTCTCAGCTGAGATAAGAGGCCAGGCTGTAGGGAGCAGTAGGGAAGGGAGTCCTTTAGAAACCAGGAGCTCCATACGAGCAGATACAGTAAAACTGCTTCCTGTCTGCACTTTTGCTAAAGTCAACATACAGTACGGACTCTCTGATGTGTTTTTCCTCCTATTTTCAAGAAAATTACCTCAACTCACTACCCCTTAAGTTTCCTTTGCAAAATGTGGTTAAAATGGGCCAAAGGATTCAAAAGCTGCTGAGGAGAGACAACAGAGACACAGATGTACAAAGTAAAGATGTGAAGTTGTTTTCTGAAGCTGTAACAATAATAAGAAAGAGAAAATAATCTGGGCCAGCAGTTCCAAAAATATGACATAAGTATCATCTGCAGTTTGAAAGTGGTATGCAAATAACATCTGAACAGTCAAATGATGTTTGAGCGTGCCACTGAGACTACATTTGTAAAAGCCTTGTGCAGAGTACAATCAAGCTGAAACAAACCACAAGCATTTAATTTATCATAACTGGCGGGGCAAGAGCCTCCTCCTTAACACAACACACTACAACTGTCCTGCCTGCACTGCACCAATTTAAGGAGAGCCCTACTACACTCTGCCAAGGACCATCATGGTATACCAGTTTCCTCAAGAGACGTACCAAAATTGCACCGCTGTTACTTCAGCCACGTAAGGAAAAAACTCACGCTTCTAGAAAGAAAATCTAGTTCAGGAACATATAACTGAATGGAGAAACTTTGCATTTGAATTGAAGAAATGATAACATGCATTCCAGTTCCAGCCTGAAAAGCATGGGAACATAGAGATGGGAGAGGATTATACACCTCTGCCTAGGTCAGTCCGTAGCTCTGTTCAGAACTCAGAACTCAATGCAGAGAAAGCTATCAGAAAAAAATATTATTACTTAATATTTATGTAGCACTTTTCATCTGGCAATTTTTAAGCAAGCAATACATTAAGTAATTTACCAAGAAAAAGAAAAACATACATTGGCCTTCTGTGTGATCAGTAGCTTACACTTTCAGAGGAAAAACAATTCTACTTTATTGAACTTTAAGGCCTGAATTTACTATACATTATTTACTGTTACATTTCAAACTGGCAGCAAGGTAATCAATCAGGTTATTAGCTCCAAAATGCATTTATCAGTGCATTTTGCTAAGTTTCCATATTAAGAAAACCACAGAAAAACCTGGAGCTGTTAACATCTTTTTATCATTGGTTAAGAACTAACAAGTTAGGGCACTGTAATTGTTAAAAAAACCAAAACAAACCAATCTGAAAGAATATCCTACCTTCCAAGTTTGCCACTCTGGATTATTCTCTTGCTAACAATGCCCAGTTAATGAGTCTCCTTTATTTCAGTTCATCTGTTGAGATCTTTCTGAAATCACTTCCACCGACAAGAGGGCTTCCTGTTTGTGGGTAGCACCACATGTCAGCTTGGCACAGCTTTCCTTTTACACAAGTGCAAGATGCTGCCTTGTGTCAATACAGAAAGCTATCAAAAACATACAGTTTTTGATGTGGATTTGGATCTGGATTTAAAAACAGATTCCATAGCACTGGCCATCATTAGTGTTTCTAGCCAGCAACATTATGCTGATCTGAAAATAAATCTTTTGGGACTATGATTTAAAAAATACAGTTCACATGCTCACTATGACAGAGCAATTCCTGTATTTCAGATATTTGGTCTATCTCTCCTCTAGCAGCACACTGATTTTTATTGCTGGTGAACTCAGACAAGAGACTGCTCTTTATAAGACAAAATACAAGCAAAAGCAAATATGATGACTGCATCCACCCAATTCAGTTATTTTTTTTTTTTTTTTAACGCATAAAATGGGTACACAAATTTAGGCAACATTTAAACTTTTGGCAAATAGCTGATTTACCAGATCAGTAACATAAATATTAGTAATTTTTGACTTGGGACACTGTGGCAGTGAATCACTGGAAAAATCAGGGATTCATCTTGTCTTCTCTCCTTTAGCAGTAGGGAGATGAATTTTCAGAGGGGGATAAACTTTCCATTCTCTGAGGTACTGGATATAAGAACAAGGCTGGATACAAGAAAAAGGTGGACCTTTAATCCAAGTAAGCAGCTCTTTAATATGACATCTTGCTTTTGTAACTTCTTTATTAATCTTAACTGTTAGAAGAAAAGACAAGTTAAATTGCATGAGAGCATCTTGTGATTATTATATATGCTCCCACAAATACAACTGATACCTTAAATTAATTTTCCTTACCAGTTTCATATTTCTTCTATGCTCCACTTGCAGCTGGTGTTCTCACATAACTTACATAGCCAGGAGTTAAATAATCTCTTGAAAATCAAAAGTAGAATTATGAGGCTCAATACACTAGTAGTAAATACAGTAAACACTTGACAAAAATACAGAGACAATTGGGATGTGGAACCAGTTCATTTTTGTACATCCCTAAAAGCTTCTGTCTAATTAGGTTCATTTTTTGACAAACAAGAATGGGATTAGATCAGCGTTATTGCAGCAGTCACATGACAGAACCTAGATGGCTACATTTGTCAAGCATTTAATTAATTTCTAGTCTTGTACTGGCCTCTGATTTACAAAACTCATGGGAGACTACATGACTTTCTCATGAGGAGGAATCATTATGTTTACCCACATGTCAGGGTTAACCTACAGTGAAATTGCCACCTTTACAAATACTTAACATTTCAAAAATGGCATTCTGTCTGGGAGGGGAGGAAGATCGTAGCCCATTTGTTCTCCCTCTTTTTTCCTGGAGGGAAGAGGGGAGAAGTCAAATTCTGTATTTTTGATAACAGAGACATAATTCCTAACAGATTGCAATAACGCGCTGAAAACATGGTCAGGAAACAACAGCTATAAGTCCCTAGTTGTTCATATGACAAATATATTTCACTGAAAAGTGAAGCAACGTCAAAAAGCTAGAAAACAAATGGTCATTCTCAGCTCTGCCAGTGTTGCAGCTGGTATTCACACAGGTTTAGATTAATCCATGAGACACTTTTTCAGATCTTATCCCAGGTGTCAGTTAAGCAAGAAATCAGGCTCACGATAACCAAAGAGTTTAAAATCGCCTTCAAATCGTGCATAGAGGCGTCTTATGTCTCTCTTGCTAATTCCTGAAAAATACCGCTCTACTTTTGTTCTGTTGTACACTGTTATGCCTGGTGGGATTGTGGGGTACGATACCAAGTGGTCTATGCCAGCTGCTTTCAAGATATACGGAGCATCGTCCTCCAGGGTTTCGTGGTGTCCGATCACACTGTACGTGATTTCACAGGGAGCACAAAGTTCCACATATGTTACCCAGTGAATGATGTGGTCACCAAACTGAACATCCAGCCATCGGTGATTAGGGTCCCCCAGGTAGCGCACAAAATCCTCAAACTGCAGCCCTTTGGTCTCTGTGCGATTCTTCCTGTACTTACGAATGATGCCGGGAGCAATTTCATGCCGGTACCAAGGTTCAAACCGAGGATTGTGCACAAACTTGTCCTTAAACGCAGAAATAAGTCTTTCAAATGGATCTCTAACAATAAAAAACTTGAAGTATAAATTCAGTCTAAACAGAGGAAGAAAAAAATTAAATAATTAAGGAAAATGCTTAACTTATATACTTACAAAATGTACATGAACTCTGACCACACACTCAGCAACATGAATCTTAGAGCACTTGCATCAATATTATAATCAATAGAACAAAATACAATTTCTGTCTTCTTACTAGCAGTTTTTACATACAGGACAAAGAAGAAATGGTTAATCCTAGTTTTCACATATTATTCAAACTGGAGGAGTTTAGCTTATCTCAATCCATAATAAACAGGAGACAAAAGACACTGAGAGCTCCAAGTTAAAGATATTTGTAATGTCATGTGATCAAGCTCAAAAAAACCAAAATACTTAAGGACATGGAGAAAAGTGCATTGGTGCAGCTAAATGCATATAGAAGGCGGCATTTTTCACTGGCAGGTAGTTAGATAAATTGCTGCTTAAGTACAAAGAAGTTAAGAATAGTATTTTATTTTGATGTTTCGTCATGCTTTCAATAACGGCTGAGAGCACCACTGAAAATGAGACCACAGTTACAGAATTTAATGTATTACTGTGATACTGTAATATGCAACATTCTGTAATCAGATTATCTGTAGGAGGAGTAAATTGAAAACAAAGTTTATTTCAAGAAATAGCTAAGAAAAGAGATTGAGAGCCCAGTCCTCACTGAAATGAGGATGGGTGGACTGGATGTGGATAGACTCCTCAGCCTGTACACCACTTGCATCATACTTCAGATACTCCTGACTTACTCCTAGCCAGGCAGGGCTAGATAGAGGTCAGCAAACTGAGTCAAGAGATCCACACCATCCTGCTTTCCACACTGAAAACGCTGGTAATTTCAGATCCAAACCGAACCCATGTTATACACCTCCAGCATAGCTTCCATGCTGAGCAGAACGCAGCAACCCAAGCAATAATGGATTCAACTTCATGTATCCTAACTAGAGCTTACCCCCAGGTGAACAGTTCCTTTCTGCAAGGCTGCTCACAGGGAGGGAAGCAGATCCATGTTCTCAAGAATGCAGTGACCGTATTTTCCTTCGTACAGTATGAACACAATTAAGTGACCCCAGTTCTACAGGCACAACTGTGATAAATGTCCTTGTGCCACTGAATGCAACAAAAACCCTTGGGCTGAGCTCTACTAACACATGACACATGTATAAAGGGCTGACTTTTCAGAATGGTGTAATGCACACAAACCCATGCAAGAACAGGCTTACACGTGTCCACTGTCATCCTATGTCCTATTTTCTCCATGTTGCCACGCCTTACAGGGATTATATATGGCATAGGCTCTAACAGAGATGAGAGCAGGCACAGTTAAAAATCTAGCCAAAGTAATGTAGAAGTTCTATTGCAGAGTATTTTTTGGCTCTGAAAATAACCAGAAGCACTTAAACAGGAAAACAAAGTGGTTCAGCTGAATGGAAAATATTCTGGGGCTAAGAAGCACTAACAATTTAAACCTAACCAGCTCAATCCTAGTAAGTAAGTCTGCTGCAATGACAATCTTGCCTGTAGGCAGTAAGATTTATCATATGAGACATGGATGGGCTGTCCAATTAAACCTTTGGTTCTGAAGGTCAGCTATCTAACAACTAGGTAGGCATTGAATTACAGAAACCTTATATCCCAGGGAGTTGGTTGGCTCACCTAACTATATCACTGATTACACTGGTGCTCTCTTTCAAAGCCAGGAGGAAGGCAGATACAGCAACATCTGTGAGGATAACAGAATTGTGCCATATACAAGTGGTGGAGCAGAAATCCTGCTGCCCTCAGTTTCAGACACGGACTTCAGCTGTACCCCTGATTGCTCATAACACCATTGACCTCAAACCCCTCCACACTCACTGGCAGGGCCACTCACCGTTTTTTAATTTCAGAGTCACTGAAAGAGGACAAGCGTGGAAGGCCATTCTTCTCATGATCATGTACAATGTTTTCTGGGATCTCTTCTATGGAAGAAAATGCTCCTGGACAAATCAAAATGAGAGAGCAAATGATTCATTCAAGGGAAAAAAACAGTGAGTATAAGCAAGCATGCATGCCTTTGGCTGACAGTTTCATGTCTTTCTCTTTCCTTTATTTTTACTGTTTAAAGTTAGTATGTTTAAAACTGTGAAATTATGAGAGATTCTGACTGCAAAGCTGAAAACTGTTAAAATTCTTCAGCGTACGTGACATCACGGTCCAAGACCAAATGGCCCAAAAATTCTCAGAAAAGCATATTACGCAAATCTCATCAGCAATTATGTCTAAGCCTGTAACTCCTCACATGTCACTGTCCCCATTCTCTTTTCCTCTACCTGCACATACAAATGAAGGAAGACTTTCAGGATTAACTCAGAAGAAGGAACCCTCTTTTTGGCTGAGTTTCAACCACCAACAAAAATAAATGCTATGAGCTGCTTTTGGAACTGCTTCAATGCAAAAGTACTTTGCTTTAAGGATCCATAAAGTCTTTTTAACAAGTATGCTGTGATGAAACAAAAATTCCAATCAGAGAATACTCCACAGATTAAAAGGCACTAAAATTAACAACACAAGTCTCCAGATACTCATTTCTGCAAGCACATGAGCTGACAAAAAAAATAACGTCACAACTCTGCTGTGTTCATTTTAGTATCCTGATCCTGGAAGGTTTTATGACCTTGAGAAACATCTCATGTGGTCCCCTGGGCTTTAGGCATAAGCCTTCACACAACAGCATCGTTTCAGAATATCAACCTGCAACAAGCACAGCGGGCTACAAAACAAGCCTGTTAAGTGAAAGCCTCACAGCCTTCTTGTTTCCAGAACTGAAGTGAATAATACACACCACTCAGCTGCTCAGTTTTCCAAACTTTTTTTTTTTTCCTGGAGGGGGCAGGGGTGAGGGGTGGGGACTGGGGTTGTATTTTATCAGTTTCAGGATTTCAGTTGTATTTTTGGTACCATAGATGAATCATATGTGGACAATAGATGAGACAGCCTCAGAAACCAATACCTTGCACTCATTCAGAGAACACAGTCAGTACAAGAAATAGCAGAGTTAGCTCCCCCACAGTGCCACAGCTGCATTCCCCCTCCTGAGCCTCCAAATACCATTTAGGTATTGGGCATAAATTATTCCCCCTCAAGTATCAGCTCTGCCTTCTGAGACTACCAAAAGAGGAGAAAGTTAGGTCAACCACAGCAGTAGCCTTCATCAGCAGATACCAGTGAACTGGCAGCTTAAGGCAAAAGAGACCAGTGTGGAAGCAACGGAAAGCAATTTTCTACCATTATCCAACATGACAGAACTAGGAAACTCAAGGTGAAAAGTTCCCTGCTGTTAAGACATGAGTTATCCTCCACTCAGCATAGCCCATACATGCCTGCCCATCCTGAGGCATTCTTTGCATGTTATCTCTCAAGTGCTGCTAAGAGCAGGTACTTCCAATGCCCTCATATAGTTCCATATTTAGTACTTTGAGTGTGGCTTTCATAGGTATTAAGAAACATGCACACACATAGGTATGGGAATATCTGCTAGATTTTTAGCTCACATCCATAGATCAAGGATGAAATTAACATTAAAGTTTTTAATGCTAGTACTGCTTGCTAGAAAATCTTTGCTGAGGGACACAGCTCATTTGCTAATTTTTCAAACACACTTGCCCCTTTATTCCTTCTTTCACCATCTTTTATAATATACATTTGGTGACCAAACTATTGTGTTAAGCACCTCAGAATCTGCGTAACTCTTAATGTGGTTCAGTGATAGAACACACAAAAGATTTCAGCAAGACAGACCAAGAGGAGCTGACAAGTTTAACTGGCTTTCTTCATGGCTAAAATCTCTAGTTAAAAGTCACTGGCCTTTAGCCAGAAATTTCACATTACTGTCACTTAGTAATACCTTTCAAATACACTTTCAAATTCTACAAATTAGTGCACCCCTTCAAAGACAAGAAACCTACCTACCACATGCATATGGGTACTCTGTCATGACTCAAATAACTTTAGAGCCAAGTAATAACTATACTTATTTTTACAGAAAGAAGAGATCGAATTTTAAGAGGATGTTTTGAAAGGACTAGAAACACCTGTGATAAATTAAAAGTTGAAATTAAGTATCAGTGTACAGAAATGCAGAAAGAATCCTTTTCAGTTGACCCAGTCAGAGCAATTCCATTTCCTCCTCCTCCTCAAAGAAACCCACACACCCACAGAAAAGTAGATACCATTTAAAACGATCAAGACTTTTTTCCACTGAGTGTTGCCCACTTTTGGCGTCTGACAAAACAGGATCTTGTGCTTGTCACACACAAATATTCTGTCCAACACAAATTTGGAAACTGCAGTATGAGAGAGATCTCTCAATGTAGTGTCTCTGCAGACATTCCTGAGAAGCTCAAGTCTTTCCATATGAACCAGGGGTTGGCGGATCAGATTTCCTGAAAAAGCTTTTCCAGTTGGCTTTATGAAATGCAGAGGAGAAAGAAAAAAAAAAAAAAAGTTAAAGACTTTAGTTTTCAGATCAAATTATGAAGTTTAAAAATCCCCAAACTATGCACCCTAATGACTCCCAGATTAAAACATTGCTTCGTATTAACTAAAGGAGTAGCCAACAGTTTGCTTCCTGTGCTGCTGCTGTACTTTGGTTCAGCTCTTAAGACATTACATGGTAGTATATACAGTAGTAAGAACTTCTCCATACAACAATTTAAGTCTGCTGCACAGCAGCAGAGCATTATCTGTGTGGATAAAACATGCCTTGATCAAATACTGAAACTCACACAGAGTTTCAACAACCTGTAAGAAAGCTTCTGAGAGGTTAGGACAGGAATTCCAATATAAATTATGCTTTATGCTCTGAGAAGGTAGGGCTGACCCATGGTGTGATTCTTGGGGACATCCTGCGCAGACTAAGAGTTGGACTCTATGATCCTTGTGGATCCCTTCCAACTCAGAATATTTTGTGACCCATCTGGCTGGGAAAAAAAATTGGGATAAAAGTTCTGTATTGTTGTGTTGTTTTCTAGCACCTGTAGGCATCTTGTGTTTCCATTTATCCAAGCTGAAATAAAATCAGGTAAATAAAAATGTGAACAATGAGCATCAGTGTGACAAATAAAAGAAGTATCAGGATACCTTTCACCCAAAAGTGGATGAGCTGTTTCACATGTCTCATTTTTCTGAGACTAAGAAAGGAACCACAACCACCTTTTGCCTCACAACTAGTGGAGTGAGAGGAAAAAGGAGTTTCTCTAATTAAGAGGTTATAGGAAAGTTTAAATTTCTACTGACAAATTTTCACTTTTCCACTAACTGAATGGCAATCCCCAATATCAATACAGACTAGGGGATGAAATGATTGAGACCAACCCTGCCAAGGACTTGGGGATACCGATGAGTGAAAAACTGGATGTGAGCTGGCAATGTGTACTTGCAGCCCAGAAAGCCAACTGCACCCTGGACTGCATCAAAAAAGCACAGTGGCCAGCAGGTCAAAGGAGGTGACTCTCCCCCTGTACTCTGCTCTACTGCCACCTGGAGTGCCGCATGCAGCCCTGGGGCCCCAGCACAGGAAACACATGGACCTGTTAAGGGAAGGTCCAGAGGAGGCCGTGAAGATGGTCCAAGATGGAGCACCTCTCCTATGAAGACAGGCTGACACAGCTGTGGCAGTTCAGCCTGGGGAAGAAAAGGCTCCAGGAACACCCCACTGCAGCCTTTCAATGCTCACAAGAGGTTTGTAAGAAAGACAGACTTTTTACCAGGGACTGCAGTGACAAGACAGGGGTAATGATTTTCTACTGAAAAAAAAAATAGGTTTAGACATTAGGAAGGAATTTTTTTCCTATGAGAGTGGTCAGGCACTGGAACCTGCTACCCAGAGCAGCTGTGGATGGCCCACCCTAGAAATGTTCAAGGCCAGGTTGGATGGGGCTCTGAGCAATCTGGGCTAATGAAAGGTGTCCCTGTCCATGGCAGAGGGCTTGGAACTAGATGATCTTCAACAGTCCCTTCCAACTCAAACCATTCTGTGATTCTATGACTTTAGGTACAGTGTCCAAGCAACAGATGAAAAAGGAATTATTTTACTTTTTGTCCCAACCTTTCATAAGGAAATAAAAAAATTCTGCTTTTTCTGTTTGTTACTCTTCTCAAATATCCCCTGCTCAGAATGTAATCTGAACTGTCTGTCAGACTATTTTATCTGTCCAAACAATTCTTTCTGCAGGTAACAAAAATTAATGTTGTTAGTCTACATTTCACGCTGTCAGGAAGTCAAGAGGGAATTGTTTTAGATCCAGAAACCTTATTATTCTCTTCCATACTAGTAAAGAAAGCTATTAAAACTCTTTATACATATCTACCTTCCACTGAACAAAGTGTTTTTCCCAAGTATTTTGAAGGTAACTTAAATTTTGTGCTTTTGCAAAATGAAAATAAAAAGATCCGTGTTTATACAGCTAACCTACCTTACATGTACATCACAAAAATACTTTAAACATAAGATGACTAATGTGCTAATGCAAAAAAAGAAAACAAATTTGATTTAGCGCACTCTGAAACTGGCCTCAAATTTACATTTGTATAAAGGATTTTCATAGTTTCATTGTCAATTTGCTGAAAGCACAGAGCTGTGCATCTAAAAGATCAAGTGGTATTGACTACCATTGTGTTCATGTTCTACTTTGGAAAAATGCTGAAATGTGAAACACAAAGAGCACAAAATATGAAGAAGAAATTGACAGTGATAAAAAGAAGTAGAGAGATTGGGCAGAAATCTAAGAGAATAGAGCAGACACTGGTTTGCCCTCAACAACCACAAACCTGATCGCTATGGCAAGACAGAACACAACTAATCCAAAACTGGGCCGTTACATTAAAAAGGCTAACAAAAACAACTGTCCTGACTTGATAAAGGAGTACTGTAACAATTTTCTCCTAGAAATGGAAACACATTAAGTTGAATCATTCAGATGAAACAAGACAGCAGATTACTGTAACAAACCAGCTTTGTGAAGTTAAAATGAATTCTGTCGGCTCTATCTAAATAGAACAGCCTGAATAAATAATTCCTGTCTAGCAATTCATCTTAACAACAGGAAGCCCTTCCTTAATCTCTTCTTTTCTTCTACTCTTTAATACATATAACCCTTATCTCAACAGTATGCACCTGGAATTCCTCTGGCCAATGTTTTTCCTCTGGCACATGTACCTCCTCCACTTTTGTCACAGCTGTCAGAATCAATGGCTCTTGCTTGGCACCATAGCCTAAAGAAGGGAGAGAGATAACAGCATTACAGACGGTGAGGGGAAAGCAACTATTTCTGCTTTACAACTAAAACACATCAACTTCACTTTCTGTATTGACCTTACAAAACACTAGGATTTGTTTCTACATGGCAAAGTACTAGACAAGACAGACATAGACTATGAATATTTTAAAGGATGTACTCTGGGAATTTTGGATGCAACTTCATTTGAGTTTTATCAAAGAAACATACCCATTATATTTTACTTGGTTTTTTTGGTTGTTTTCTTTGGTTTTTTTTCTAAAAAGCGTGCAGAGACATCAAAGTCTTGAATCCAAATACCTCAGTTGAAAAATAATTTGGTATAACTATATGGACTCGTGCATAATTTTTATTTTTCAACGAACTTGTCAAAGCACCTCCAAACAAAAAACTTAAATCTATCAGGTTCCTCTCTCCCCTTATACTAGTAAAAATGTTTCTTCTTTCGTAGACTATTAAACATACAAGAAGGAAAGTGTTGTTATGGACACCCTTTTATTTCTGTGGTACTCTAAGTAAGCACCTATAATCAACAATAAATAAAGATCCCCTCTTCCTCTATTACTGGACCAATGGCCTTCCTCAGAGATTCTCACAACAACAAACTCAGCTGATACTCTTTTTCTTTTTTAGTGATTTTAGGACAGCTAATAGTTTGAGACCAAATTAAAGCATGTAAGGAAGAACCCTTTTCATCTTTTGCATTTAGTATGGTACAGAAAAACCAAAAAATAACACAAGGTTTTAGCTTTAGTCTACACAGTGCAGAAAAACAAAACAAAAAAAAAATCTGAAGCAGCTTTCCCTAACTACAAAGCAAAAAGAACATGTTTTCTCCCTGAAAATTTATTTCCATTCATATTGGATTACTTTTCTTTTCATATAGATTCTTCTATGAATAATGTTGCCTCATCTGCATCCACAGAGGCTTACTGTTTCATGGCTGAGAAAGCGTGTGCACTGTCCTTTTCTTCAGGGAGTACTCTATTCTGCCTACACTGGATTTTAACAAAGGGCATGCACGGAAAAGCAAGTTAAAACTGAAAGCAATGTAAGCATTCAAGCATTCAGAAACTGTAATTGTTGCTGTGCACAGACTTGCTTCGTGGTGTTCTTCTGTAAAATACAAGTAATCTGATTCAGTGAAAGAGCAGCTAAACTATTTTTCCACTGTCATTGTGTAAAAGCATGCCTGTAGATGCTACTAGGAAAGATGGACAGACACTTGGTCCTTAAGAAGTTCCTATTGCTCATGCACCCAAGACATCAGTAAAAGGCTTAAACAAAAGAACATTGATTCATAGAGCATCTGATGGTTTTATTCCATCTGCTAGGAAGACGCATCCAAATAAGAAAAATTCTGACAAGTCATATTAAGTCTAGAAGAGCTTTTCCAGGATTTGCCATCCTGTTTGGACTTCCTCCAAAATTCTGTTGGTATATTCAAAGTATTTCCTTTAATTAGTTTTATTACAAACACTCCAACACATATATACATTTAACTATAGTCATGCCTTTGCAAGACAAGCTTAAGAAATTATGGATCATCTGCTCAGAGAACTATTCAAAAGGAGTTGAAGATTCAGCATAGGAAAAAAAAAAAAAAAGAGAAAAAACTTGGCAAGCCAAGATAATAAAAAGCAAATAAATGCAAAGGCTATGTTCTAACTATTTTTTTAAACTACATTTTAATTTTCCTGACAAATTCTGATGAAAAGAAACACCCAAAGAACACCTGGGAAACAAGAGTTGGCATAGAGTGAAATACTGGAAGATGTAACTACCTAACATAGGACTAGCTGATTTGCAGATGTACCAGGACAGAACAGCTGTGTTAGTCTACATTTCTCCCCTGTAAGACTTGCTGAATAAATCTTCACATAGATGCATATTATTTATAAAGGTACACCTAATGTATTTATCCATTATCAAGTTATTGAAAAACACGGCACAAGTGTCAATGCTTCAAAACTTACATATTTTTTGCATGTCTTAGGAAGATGCAAAAACAGATCTCTTAAGACTCAAAGTCCTATCATCACCTTCACCCAAAACTCTCTGTAGGGTGGCTTTGTAAGAGCAGCTCCCCAGCAGACACAAAAGTAACATGCTGCGTGGTGTCATCAAATGGCTTAAATTCCTCATCATCTTAATAACATCTCAGCTACTTAAGCTGAGCAAAAGCCTATAAGCTGTTTACAAGTCAAATAGCAGGAGATAAAACTGAATGCAAGAAGCAGGCCAGAGGCGGCTAGGCAAAGTGCATTGCAAATGAAACAAAACTTTCCACAAGTTTTACATAATGCCTCAGCCACAAGACAAGCAGTGACAAAAGGACAAAAGCTAAAATCATGTGAAATGAACTCCTCAGTACCCTCTGAGTCTCTTCTGACTTTAAACAGGTAATAGTGCTCTGCTGTTTCTGCACATAGCTTCTACCCCTAGTAGATCATGATACTGAAACTAAATGTATTTGAAAAAACAGACCTGCCAAGACAGTACTGCCAAACACAATCCCTTCTGTTCTTAACCACCAAAAAAAATCTCCTGTGATGTTAAATGTGTAGACTTCTAGCAAGAAATGGAACTGAATATCAGTACTGTCACTTCCAGTTATTTAGTTGTTCTGTTCTCAGTCCTACTGAAGAAGTGATAACATGCCAAAAACTACTTTCATAGAAAAAGAGTATTTTTGTGAAGCACTGTTCAATTTTCTGTTTCACATCAAACATTAAAGCTAAACTTACCATCTGGGTCTTTAAAAGTCAATGTGATAAACTTGCTAGCAACCATGAACATGAATATCACCCAAAAGCATGCAGCTAGCAGCAGCCACCGGTGGTGCATGTTGTCAGATGAGCCATATAAAGTTGGCACTTTCTGTTTGAAAGAGAAAAGATTGACGCATTAATTATTTTTGTTACAGTTTAGAAAAAATAGTTTCCATAACCAAAAATAAAAAACTTTAATATGGATGTGTGTCATAAAACATAGAGGTAAATTCCACATTTAACTTTTTGTCCATTCAGCCGTATTTTTAAGCAACATTAAAGCTGAGACAATGGAACCATTGGCTGGTATCAAAGGAAGACTTCACTCCTTCACCCGTGCTCACATTCCTCCCTCCTCCTTGTGCTGGGAATAGCACTGTCTGTCTGACTGCTTGGGGAGATAGATGAAAAACCCCATTTTTTTCAAAAAAAAGTTTATTTTTTGATTCAGCTTAGCAAGACAGCCCATTGCAGGAAAGGAAGGGAGAATGAAGAGGGAGAATGAAGAAAGCTGTGAAGAAAGTGGTAGATGTAACATTAACACTGTACTTGGCTCTCCCAAGTCAGCTTATGACATATAACACAGACTTTTCCCCTGCCCAGCCTACAGAAATTACAGGCTGGAAGCTACCAAGCTGGAACACTAAGCTTAAGCTGGCCAAATATTTTTCAGTTTCCTCGCAGCACTGCCTACTACGTGTAGCTCTATCCCTGCAGGTAAGCCTCAAAGACAGAACTTCCTCAGGAGTGCAGGAAGGGTTACCCAAACAATTGAGACTGCAGCTTTAATGTGCAAAGAAACCACCCACAGGAGCTGAGTGAATACACGCAGTTCTATCCTGATTTTTGAAACTGCTATCTTGATAATATTTTTCCTATGACTGTAAGATTAAATATAAGGAAACCAATGATAAGAGAGATTGACATTCCCAGCCACTAAGAGAAATGGAAAATTTTAGGCTGTATCTTTAGCTGAATTTCCAACTTCTGATGGGCAATACACACAGGGGTGGACACCAGGTATCTGTGAAAGCTCCACTGCAAATAAAAAAATAACCCACATCCAAAACCTACAAAAATATAGCACTATTGTCTCTACTGTTGCTGGAGAGATAAGACACCTGAGGGGCTGAACTCAGGTGATGAAAAGAGTGAATGCTTCCTTTTGAGAACACATGCAACACAACATGCAAGCATTTAACCAAAGAGAATCTAATACAAAAATCTCATGCAATGACATCCTCACAACAATCCTATAACTAGCAATAGGATCAAATTCAGTCCTAAAGTAGCCACATGCAACTTCATTGAGAGTCACGTCTGCATGGTTTGTGGTCACAATTTCTATACTGGCATTTAAGTGAATTGCCAAGGAATACAAGAAACGCCCTCATTCCCAGTATGATGCAAAAAAATCTTCTAAGGAAGTGTTTATTAAGTTTCTCAGTCATATACCAGTATTCCACATTGTTCATTCCCACAAAGCTTCAATAACAGAAGCCTGATTTTGATGTTGTTTCAGCATGTCCACTTGCAACTACTACTGCTACAGGTGCCAGAGCTTTTCCAACTAGCTTTTGCCTTCCAGCAATAAAAATGTTTCCAGGAAGAATTCTCTCCATACTGACAGCAGTGAACCATCTTCAGGATAAGCTGAAAACCTGTGCAGGCAGTCAAGCAGTTCAAAACAGACTTGGGACCCAAATGATGTATGCAAAATGGGTAAAAGGATGAAAAAAACTGAACATCTCCAGTTAAAGGGAAAAAAATTAGCTAGGATGGCAGTGTTCAGGCCTACTTTTATCTTCTCAGTGTGGCATTTCTCAGCTTGGCTTCTGAAAGTTTCTTTCTCTCCCCCCTCTTCTTTCATGAGTCCATTTTTAAGTAGTTCTAAAAACACCATACCTAGGAATCAACTGTCTTTTGGACAACCACAGGTGCTGCAACCTCCATTAAGACAATGTTTGTCATCTCCTGTTTTTTGCTGCAATTCTCTGGCTGACAACTGATCATGTAACATCCCAAACATGTTTATTCTTCATTATGTGGAAAACTGTTGACCAGGAAATAAAAATATCATAGGAATTCCATCAGACTGGCCTCTTCTCAGCTAAGTAGTTCAAAAGTTATTCCCATTCTACCACTGCACTAGAGCAAGCCTGCTCTAAGATTCATGCTGAAAACCACCAGGTCTCAAAGGTCCTCATTTTTCAGTCTGCCATGAAATGCACCATCTTCCACTTAAGCACTGAGATTTGTTACCTTTACTCTCAGACACTGCGTTCATTTCCAGCTCTCACGGAAGAAAAAATTCAGATCTGATATCAAAACACAGAACTGTAGCAATGACATTTTTTACTTTTTAGGTAGCTCTGCTAAAACCATGAGAACTGTTCAACATTCAAAACACTGAATGCAACAGACTGACAGAAGCTTGCAGAGAACACTCTGCAGGAGGAAAATCTCTAACAATCAGCTATGGGCTTTTCAGAGGCATAATGAAAAGTCTGGGCCAAACCTCTCTGCCCAACTCAGTATATTTGTCCTACATAAAGCAGGGTAAAAACTGCCTCCAATGTTCATAGCATCCCTGCTAGCCTGCCCACTTCTATAATGGTGATGGATGCACACCATTCATTAAGGACTATTGATCTATATTCCCTTATGTAATTTATGTATTGGATTTCCAAGAAATTGTGTTAAATCGCATGGGAAATGCAGTTCCTGTGTGCTCTGACCTGAAATGCAGTTAGTGGAGAGAGGACCCTGCTGCCAGGTCCTGTGCTGCAGGGACAGGAGAGCATTTCAGCCAGTCACCTACAAGTGGTACAATTCTCACCTTAAAGACAGGGCTTAGAGAGCAGGAAGGGGTCAGAAGTGCAGCCCCCTCCATAAGAACCACCACTTTTACCCTTCAAGATGTGGAAGCTGAGAGGAAAACATTTAGCAGTTTTGTCTACTCTTTTGTTTTAATGTGCACATGAAATCTGCAACCATACTAAAGAATGTAAGAGTCTTGTCAAAGGATCTGTCATAATGTAATTATGATGTTACTACACTGTTACTTCTAGCATCCTAAAGTACTGTATCAACATCTGTATCAGCAGCTCAACACTGATCTCGAAGCAGAACTATTCAAAGTTACAGACAGGAATACCTCAACCATTATGCTGACTTAAATGCAACAACCAGTAATTTTAAAAAAATAATGTGTTTATGTTGTTTCTCTGTCTTAATATTTTTATTGTTTTCACATAGGGCAATTGCATTTCCTATTTTATCTCTGCACTTATTTCTAGTAAATTACATGTACTAGCTTCTGGTTTTTCTCTTTAAAAGGCTCCTTCAGTTTCCAAAACAGTCTTCTATTTCTGGTTGTCTAAAACACAGTTTTTCTCTACAAGTAGACAAAAGCAAGAAATATATTGAAGGTTTAGTCCATTTTCTCACAATGAAACACACAGCTTTCTGGTTAGTTTCTCCCTCTTACTACAATTCTACACTTTTTAGAAACACAAGATCTCAAAACTCCTGTCCCCACCCATTCCTCTGTCCTTCCCTCTCAGGGCTACCACAAACGCAAACGGTCACATAGCACTCAGATTAGCCTGAACAAACACTAATTCTTTGCAGAAGACTGCTGTCTTGAAGTGAATGATAGGACAAAGGGCGAACGATGTAAGCAGCATTAAAACTCAGTGCACAGTCTCTGGCTCTGCAGCTTATGCTGCTAGCACAGGGGCTCCTTGGCAGGACAGTCCCTGCACGCATCGTCAATGGCAGTGACACGCCAGGAGGCTCAAACTCCCAACTGCTTGCCCATCAGCGCATGATGACACGTCACTGGAAATGGAACTTGTAAGAAAGGCCAAGCAACACCTAACTGGGACAACCTAATTCATTTTCACCAATGCTTTCTTTGTGTCATTTTACAGGTAAGAAAATCTGGCCAGTTTGTTCTACCTAAAAAAAAATTCAGACTAACATATATCACAGACGCTTCTTTGGCAAGTTGCGTGGTGCTACTTGACGTTCTAACATACATCGTAACAGGCTGGTTCTTTCCTAAGGCTCGCCTCCTCCCGAGGGCACTAACAGGCCTGCGTGTCTGCTCTTCCAGCTCCCGCTGCGGCCCGGAGCGCTCCCTGCGCACGCAGTTCACCTGTCAGCGGGATGCGAAGCAAGGACCAGGGCGGCAGCGCGGCCCCAGCCGCGGGACCCACCCGGGACCCACCTCGGCCCCGGCCGCGGGACCCACCCGGGACCTACCTCGGCCGGGGCAGGCCCGGCGTGCGCCCGGGACCCTGCCTCTCTTCCGCACGCCGTGCCCTGTCTGACAGACACCAGCTCCCACTCCAGCGGGCACCCCACGCTCTTCACAGCTGGGAACGGCAGAGTCCAGGTTTCATGGGAGCTCCATTCATCATTCCGTAAGACCAGAGCGGTCCCCGCCAAGAAGAGGGGACAGGGCCGTGCTCTGACCGGCAGGGGACGAGCCGAGGCAATGCCCAGCCCCAGTCCCAGCCTGGCTCCAGGCGCAAGGACCTAGGATGAACAGATATCAACTTTTCCCGTTCTGGAGGAGGACGACGAAGCTGGGCGGGCTTGCCCTCACCCGGCAGAGACGGACAGCACATGCAGCGCCCGCTGGCTTCCCCGCCCGACCCGGGGTGCCGGAGGAGCCTCTGCCCGGGGCCAGCGGCCGCCTGGCCTCCCCCCGCGGCGCTGCCCGGCCCCTCCCCGGCTTACCGGCCCTCCAGCGCCGCTGCCCGCAGCCCCGGCCCGCGGCGGCGGGGTCCCGCCTCACTCGGAGGCACGGCCGGCCCGCTCGGGCGGCCCCGGCTGCCGGCGCATCCCCCCGCCCGGCTGCGGGCGGCGGCGGCGCCTCCCCGGCCCCGCTCAGCTGCTGCCGCCGCCGCCCGGCCCTGCCGCCGCCGCCTCCATCTCCTCCCGGGGCCGCGGGCAGGCCCCAGCCCAGCCACCAGGAAGGGGAGGAAGGTGAAGGCCGCCGCGGGGACGGCCCGGTTCGGCTCCGAGAAGACGCAGCGCCGCACCCGGCCGCCCGAAGGCGGGAGGGAGGGAGGAATAGAGGGCGGGCTGGGCAGCTCTGCCCTCCTTCCCCGCCCCGCCTCTTCCCTCCTTCCCCTCGAGCGTGGCGTTCCAGCCGGACTCACGGGTGTACACTTGTATACGTGTGTTTGGGTCGTTACGTTAGGGGTTTTTAACTGTTAAAATATCTTTCGTAGGTCACTAACGTTCGTGTTTAAATATATATATATATATATATATATATACGTATCTGGAAATCACTGAAGAATTTATATTGGAAAAAACCTCTAGGATCTTTGAGTCCAACCGTTCCCCCAGCACTGCCAAGGGCACCACTAAACCGCGTCCCTGAGGGTCACATCCATATGGTTTTTGAACGCTTCAGAAGGTGATTCCACCATTTTTCTTCTCAAATGACGTAAACACTGTAAATCCAGATTTGGTACCATGTACATCCGTGTACGTGGATGTAGCGAAAACTTGTGCGACTTAACCCACAAAAATATGCTTCTGCTTTAACAATAATGAAGCAGGATGACAGTGAGGAGACTGTGCTTGATATAGCAAAGCTCCGAGCATATGCAGATGCTGTACATAGCCCAACACATGCCAGAATTGCAGCAGTAAAAACATGTCTGCAAAAATTAGAAGACAAGATAAGAGAACCACAAAAAACTCAGGGAGGAGATTAAAGAGGGCTTTCTCCAAATCTCAGCAGTACAGGTCAGAGGTTCTAATGCCCAACGCAGTGGTTCCCCAGATGGGGAGAGAAGGTACACCCCACGAGCTGAGCTGTTGTTCTTCCTGCGTGATTGTGAAGAAAACAGGAGGAGATGTGATGGAAAATCTACTGCTTCTCTGGCCCAACAGGTTCATGAACTGAAGACTCAAAGAAGAAGTTCCAAAAAAAAGCAGCTCCAATAGCCTGTAACCAAACTGCCATATATGATGATGATAATATTTTCAATCCCCTTAAAGAAACCTCCAAGACATATACCCATATAACCAGGCTTAGAGGGGCCCTGCCTCTAGCCAAGTAGAGGCTAAAGAAAACCATGTTTTTTAGACTGTGTAAATTCGTTGGCCTGGCACATCTGAACCACAAGAATATAAAGCTTTAGTCAAAACTAGTGCGCAGTGCACATTAATCCCATCAAGACATGTGGGGACAGAATCTGTTTCTATTGCTAGTGTGACAGAGAAATCATAAGATTTTACTTTAGTACAAGCTGAGGTGAGTCTGACTAAAAATAAGTAGAAGAAACACCCTATTGTGAAACACCCAGCCCGTGCCAATGTTTGACACCCTTTCAATGAAGAAATTTTCCCAAAAACCTGACCTAGATCTCCTTTGGTGCAACTTGAGGCTGTTTCCTCTGGTACCTTCACTTGCTGCTTGGGACATGAAATCGGTCCTCACCCGGCTACAACCTCCTGTTAGGGCGTTGAAGAGATCAATAGGGTCCCTTTCCAGGTGACTCTTCCTCCCTCATGTTTCTCCAAACACCTCTTACTGTTCCATTTTCTGAAGTCTACCATCAGGCAGGAAAGTTGTCCTTGGTCAGGCAGGAATGAAACAATTCATCCAAAAGCAGCTGGCAGAGCCAGGCATTCCCCGAGCCGTCACCCTGACGTGGCAGACACAGGGTGGGTGTAGGCTCCAGAAGAAGAAAGCTGCCCTGAAGCACTGTGAAGAACAGCTGTAGTGTGACAGCAGGTGTTACCTGAAAGCTGCTGCAGCCCAGCCCAGGCTCCTTTTCCTCCCTATGTGCACTGCATCGTGCACACAGCCACTGCACACAGCTGTGCACTCAGTGCTCTGCTCACTGGACAAGCAAAATGCTCATCTACAGGATCTGATACCCACAAACCCCATCAAAACCAGGTGCTGGTGATGTGTCTCTTTTTAATATCTATTTTAAACAGGTCCTCCTGAGGACATATTGCAGTCTTACAGTGTACATGTCCCCATTAGAGGAGGATTTAGACCATGATCTGATCCATGCATTTTCAGACTTAACTACTTTGTGCACTTTGCTGAAGCCTGACCAAGGAAGTCCAAGGATTCTGTTATTGGTACAGATACCATGGCCAACCTATGGAGCAGAGCAGGCTAATGCAACTGTGTTAGCAACCATGTGTTCAGTGCTATGCTGATGGCTGCTGGTCTCCAGTGAAGCAGCAGAAACAGAGATCTCACTGGGAACCAGTGGCCAAAAGCCAGTAATCAGAAATCCAATTCTCTGCCTGACTGTGTTTGTTTGTATCAGCACCTTGGGACACCACATCCTTGTGCATCCCTTCCTCTCTGCTTGTGAAGTAGAAATGATGATTCTGACAGTTACTTTTTAAGCAAAGCACATTGGAAATCTGTGGCTGTCACCAGTCTGAGTCTTGCACAGGCTGGAAAGCTTCTCCTTTCTCCAGGTTTCAGTGATGACTACAGCTGCAGCTACTCACGGATTTATTAATAAGCAGTCTCCAGCTGTGGAACCAATTCCTGCCAGATTATCAGGCTCAACCTAGGAATTTTAACCTTTCAAGTATGTTTTTACTGACATGTATAATAATTAATCCAGTACAAAAGAGACCAATTTTCCAAATTAAGCCCAGTTAATAAGTTTTGTTGTCAGTAATCGGGCCTGAAAATGTCTGATGAAGTTGAAGAATGTGTTGCATAGGCAACTGTACTGTTGGATTATACAGTTGCTAGTTCAGGCCAACAGGATTCTTGCTACTAATAATGCTAAGCTGTAGTAGGGTTTAGTGCTTTAAATAGGCAGCAAAGTCAATGTGTGAGTCTGGGTTCTTTTTGATACTGGAGAATTTTTACATCACCAGAGCAATGCAAAGGATAATTGAGCTGGTGAAAAGTCACCCTGCTCTCTCACGAATATTTTAGAGTGTCTTTCTTGGATAGATGATGCTAAAGCCAATGGATAAAAATACATTTTTTCTGTAAAGACATGGGCCTAAACCTAAAAAATTCATCTTAATAACATGTTCAATGTTTATCCCACTAAAAAAGGGGTGTATGCCCTAATAACTCATGTGTATCTTTACTCCAGGTTTCACATTTCTCCTGCACAGGTCATACAGAAGATCCACATTTGCATCTTGCCTAGTCAGGGAAGACCAGGTGTAGGTCATTCAAGCATTTTAAGTTGTTATCTGTCAGTGGCAGGCTGTCTTGACTGCCCTTAGTATAAGTTAATTCTAGATGGCATTTAAGCATACCAAAATGTTTAAATGAGCCCCTGTCTTGGACAATATATGTAATCATCCACACTGCAGTTTACACTTGAACACATCCAGCCTAATCACACTGAAAGAATTTTCATTTCGTTGACCTTCCAAGCTCATCCTATTCAGCAGAAGCCTAGGCTTGCCCATATTGTTAAACTTATGCTATGTTTATTTTGTGCTTTTCGCTGTTATTTCAGGATTTAATCCAATGCCAGTTACTAGGATTAGTCTTGGTAGCCCTTTTTAGTCATGCTTTGTTTCCATAAGAGCTGACCTTGAGACAAGTCACCTGCTCAGCATCAAATACTCACGAGGATTTAAATAAATCTTATTTAAATCAGCAGGAAGGCATGCTTTTCCTGGTGCATTACTAGTGAAAACATCTATCTGCTTCATGACTGCATTTCAGAGGCATGACTGCTCACCAGAGGAGATCTCTTGTGTACAAGTACCTTGATTTACAGATCAGACATGGCATCTTTGGTATGTAATACATTTATTAGGGTGTGATCTTCATCACCAGATTCTGTCTCTTTCTGGAACTTAAGGGAGCTTATTTAAATGTAGTTTGGGTTGATACAGTGATACAAGACAGAACATAGAGAATACTTTGTGGCCTCTACATTATTAAAAGACACTGTGGAAACAAACAAACAAACAAACAAAAGGCAGGCCAATGAATTCAGGGAGGTACAGACTCATACAGATGCAGGATTTACTAATACAGCATAAATATCATATATCTAAAGTAGCATGTATTTCCTGGATTATTTTGCTTTTATAAAGTAACTTTAACAAAGCATAAAGTGCACATCAAAACGAGTTCTTGCATAGGAAAGATTGAGGTGTGTTGAGGGACTGGAGGGACTTAGGGCTAATATCAGTAGCAAAATCATACTGGCTGTGGTAGGGGTAAAATCAGATCTGTAAGCAGCAAATGAGAGGTGTTCATTCGAACATTAAGTTAACTTTTTATTTTGGGTTAGAAGCAAGTTTTACCTCATGATGTGTGCCTTGGAATACTTAAATTTTTGCATATCATTACACCATTTGGTTGCCCTTTAAGAAGGAGACAAAAAGTTTAGATTGAGGTAAGTAGGTCATTAGCTGAATCATCTAATTTATCTTATATTCTTCAGACATTTAGTCTGAGTTGGTAGCCTGAAAAATGAAAGCAGATTTGTGAAGTTTATTAATAGCAAAGACCCAAACGTGCTGCTAGGACTGGACTAGAGTAGCGAAGAACTACTACATTTAATTATCAAATCAATGTCAATTAAAATTGAACCTAATGATTCAAAATTAATTATATGGGGCATAAAATGAGTGCAGCCAATCAGCAAATTATCATGTCAATGTAGCAAGATAAGTCAATTTTTAAAACAAAAATCAGAAGTAACAATTGAATTTGAAGTCCCACTTATGGGTGTTTTCCAAAGTAGTGAAATTAAGACAATTGACTGAATCACTTAGGGTTCAAAACAAGTTACTGTATTGCAAAGTGACTGCTGCCCTCTTTTAACCCTCCCCTTTCCCCATGGCCCAAATCAGACAGCTGGATTCAGCTGGCAGAGTCAAACTGGCAAGCAGCTGAGTCTTAAATGTACCTGCTGCATTCCCCAAGGCACAAATAATTTCCAGACTAGTTCCAGGTGACAAAGTTGCTGTGACCCTGCAGGTACAATGCTCATCTGTGACAGGCTCCAGCATGGGTAAGCTGCAGGTGCCCATGCTCCTGTCAGTGCTGTGCCTTGACTCGAGAGGAGCTGCAAGAGTGGCATTGCACAGATAGAGAGCACCAGAGCTGCTCTAGGCTCACATTAAGAAGGAAGGCAGATTTTTAGGTGGGTCTCTTTTGGTCATTGTTTCTCAAAAAGGATTATTGAATGGAAGCAGCTGTGCTACTCTGAACTAATACTTCTCTCAATCAGTGCTTGAGATCACACTCTGAAATATTGAAAAAACACCTAAGGATAGCATGCTAAACAGAGGACACAATTCCTGAAGTATCTGATACCAGTAGTGCTGCTGTAGCAAGGGTTGGGAGAGCTGTTATCTTCTGCTTGATTATCCCCAGGTTAGAAAACCAACCAGTTTTGGGGTAAGCAGAAACACCTGAAGGAGCCTGAGGGGTGACTCGGGTCATGGGGGTGTGAGATTCAAACAAAAAGAGAGGTGGAGGCAGGCACAGAACCTGGGTCCCATTTCCTGAATATATGTAGGATTAGAATGTTTTACATAAAGTGGAACAGCTTTCACAGGGACATTGAGTGCTTCAAATAATTTATAACTTGCTGTTTAGGGCTGGCTCTTGGGAGGTGGCAGGAGGAATTTGAACATTTGTTTCCCATATCCTTCCAGCTTAATAATTAACTAGGAACTACACCACTCTTGTGAAGGCAAGAAAAAAGTGTTTGTGCCAGAGATTGAAGGAGATGTAAGTCTAAAAAGTTTATCCTGAAATGACAGGCACTGTGCTACAATCCAAACTCAGCAGGGCCAGTTTGGGAGAGGTGGGACTTCACAGCTCTTGGCACATCCTCCTGACCAAGGCACTGCAGAGGCAGGCTGTGCTCTGGCCACAGGGAGTGAGTCCCCAGGGAGACTCCTCCATGGTGTGGCCCCTGTGCCATATCTCAGAGTGCCATACCCATGCTCCTCTGGGGGCATAGTCCTCATCCAAGAATAATTTTGGAGCTATTTATGTGTGACTGTTTCCAGTGGGAACTAAGAGTCCATCATTTTACAGAGTCTAGAGCCTATTCCATAGCTTCCTTGACTCTTAAAACAAACAAAAAGCCAAAAAATAAAACATCCCCTCACCCCCAAAAAGAAGAGAAACACAGGTTGAAAATTCTTTATGTTTTTAGGGGATATTTTTTGCTGCCTTTCTGAATATGAGCTGTTAACTATGTTACCATGTGTCCTTGAATTTACCACGCATGTTCACATCCTACAACAGTAAAAAGATAAAAGGGACAAGGAACTTTCCCAGTCACCATGTAGACAGAAATAGGGATGGGAGAAAGAATAAGAGGGAGAATTTGGGTTGTTTTGAAGAACATGACCTTTGGATTTGCAACCCTGAGGTGAGATGAATTCTTCAGTCACTGAAACTTGTGCTGAAGGTTCTTGACCTTGAAATACAAAAACATCAGGTTCACAAGACCTAGCTTTACCTTGATTCTCTGGCTGTGGCAAATTTTATTTCCTTCAGTGTAATGTTTCCCAAGATATTAGGGTACAGCTAGTCTTGCACTGCAACAATAAAAAATTGTTCTCACCTAGGTGAGAACACATGGGAAATTGTCCATTTGAAAATGCCCATTTCTAAAATAAGTGTAGTTTAACCACTTATGGCAACCACGACAAAAAGAGCCCTGAAAATATGAGGGGTAGGATAAATATGGAAAGTTTTAGTGACACTGCTTTCAGCCTCACTACAAGGAAGAGGCTTGAGAATATGAGATGATTTCAACATTTAATATAAAGCTTTGACCTCTCCCAAAGTATAACTGAGGGTTAACAACTAGCCTCTCTATTTATTCAGCTCACGCAAAGAGCAGTTGATGTTTTGGAATTGTGTGACCACCAGTCATTCATCAAACCTTGTGTCAGGACCAGCCATGCTAGATCAACCATGAAAAGCATTATGTTTTATCTCCAGAATTTCTTCATCTAAAAAGAGGGAGAACGATTTTACATCTTCTTCCTATCTATTCAGCTTAAATGAAAGAAGGTTAACAAAATTAAATTCACCTTCACAGACAATCTCTGACAAGTATTTTAAGATACTCAGTTACAAATCACACAGTTAAATTAATAAGCCACCTGTTATTATTGCAATTGGTATTTGATAAAGACAGCATTGAAGTTTCCAGCTTTATACTTCAACCAAAGAAAAACATCATTGTAGTGTTTAAGAAAGTATCATGATGTGTTTTTTCAAGTCATGTTGCTCTAAATTGCAAAATCGACTCTGAACTCAAAATGATGAAATTAAATAAAAAAAGAGTAAGCCAAGCCAAGATGTGGTTTTCAAGTGTGAACTAAGTATTATCATTAAAAGTACATTGGTTCAGTGGTACAAGACACCATCTTGTAGCACAGATCTCCTACATACTCTTTTCTCAGTTTCTTTAAAAGTATTGTTAATAACCTATATCAGCTGTATTAAGCATTCCTCTCTTACCATATAACATCATAAGTTCTTATTAAATACAATCTTTTTTGGCTATTCAGAGCCAAACCTTTTCCTTAGGCTGTCAGCTCTTGCTGAAGGGCACTAGATTCTCTGTTCATCTTCAGGCTCTGTTCACAATAATCTTTGAGAATTACAACTATTTCTTTTTTTAATATAAGGAGCACCCCAGCCCTGCATTTGGAAGCATCACACCACTTAGGCAGGCATATTTCCACAGCAACAGTATCTTTGTTTTAAGTTGTATCCCCAGAAAAGAAGGAGGCTGCCATCCATCCACCCACTTACCAATTCCCTCTAGACATTATCTTTTTATATTTTACATCATTTAACTAGTGGGCTTTCCTGGTTTGAAAAAAAAACCCTACCAGAGCAGTTAGCATGTACTTTGCTGCAACATCCTTATTTCTTAATTTACACATCTTCATTGAGCACTCACTTCATTAAGGAAACCGTGTCACTGAGCCGTGACACATTGATCCAGCCACTGCAAAGAGGGCAGATTATTTTGTCCTTCAGGAATGATAAACAACAGCAACACACTGAGCTTCATTCTCTTGGATAACTCATGGTGCCACATTGTGCCTTGCACTGTTGTTGTCTAAATGTGCTCCTGTTACAGAAGTTATTGAGTCATATCAGCTTCTGCTGTTCTCTTGATATTGCTGGAGTTAGAATTCATTTTGGCTATGTTTTCTCCAAACAGAAGGCAGGAAGCTCTGCTTGATTTTTTTTTTATTTTATTTTATTGTCACACTGTAGTCATTATGAGATTATCCTTAAGACATTGCACACAGATTTCACCTTATCCAACTCCTTCACACAGGAAAAATCTCTTCAACAGGATTTTACAACTGGATAAGTGAAGTACGTTATTGATTCCATGGCAAAAAAAAAGCTGCTTTTAAAAAGTGTTTTATAATGGTAGTTTGATAGAGAAGTTACTTCAAGACTGCCTTTCAGTGTTGCAAGGAAGACCAGGAAATGCAGCAGCATCTCTGCTTTATGCCAAAAACTCAGCAAATTGCTAGAATCTGCCAGACTACACTGTAAAGTGAATGTGTATTTTTATTTTTTATGTAAAACAGCAGAAACTGGATACACAAATATGTTTCTCATGTAGAACAGAGGACATTTAAAATATTTTTCACACAATAGACTGGATTTTGGAAATATATTTAATAAACTCTCTAGAATTTTTTTTTGTAACTTTATTATGCCTCCTGAAGCTTTATCATGGTCTTTATTATCTTCTTTAATGTTGTACTCATTTATCTTACTGTAAATCATCATAGATTAATTGATTTTAACTTTACATCATTCCTCACTATTCCATTAAACACCATCTTCTTTAGACAGTCTATTGCCAACTAGGAATATGATAACACTTTCAACAGAAAGAAAAAGAAAATTGGAATTGAATGCAATTAATTCTCCTGTCTCAGGACAATTCATCCAGTGAAATAAACTTAACATAATCTCCAGTTTCATGTGAATTCATGATATTCTGGCCATCATAAATCTCTGAGGTTTACACTGATAAACCAAACAGGATTTGCCAGTTATTGCACTGCATCTTGCTATATTAACAAATTATGAGATGTGGTCCCAATGTGTCATCTCTGCTAAACCTCTCCCCAGTGACATGTACTTAGGAGAAAGGTACCTGATATAACCATTGATGCAGCTGTCTGTTTTGGCTTTTCCTCCTTCTTTAACAATTAAGTCAGGTAAAAACCCTAAGTTCTCTGCTCACTTTTGAGTGGGATGCCTTACAGCAAATTATACTGCATAAAAATATCTGTCTTCTTCATTTATATGCTAGAGAGGCTCCAGACTCCACATTTTTATGTAGTAGGGTTGAGAGAGGCAGGGACTGTGTTTGACAAAACATGAGGGAGTGGTCCTCTGCCGAGTCAGAAAGTAGTTTTCTATGTTTCCACTCTGTTCTTTGTCATTATTTCCCTCAAATTCTCTCTCAATTTTTTCCCCTTCTTTTTTGGCTTTGGAGTAATTCCTTCTTTATCTTGGAGCCTTCAGAGTGAGAAGATAGTGTCACAGCTGCCATCGAAGACAGACAAGATGCATTCTCAAGATGCATTGCTATAAAGGGGAAAAGCAAGCTGGCCTTACTGCATTTCATGCACAATGTTGCTACCATTGAGGGACATTCAGGTGCATAATTATCACAGGGAAAAACTGCTCACAGTTTAAATCTCAACTCAAGACTAAAGTAATTTATTGAATTACTAACAGCACATAATTGATCAGCAATTTGTGAAAAATATATTCAAGAGCTATACCAACAAATAAACCTCAACATTAGACACTCACAAACTGTTACTGAACTAGAAATTTTTGGGTATAGCTACATGTAAATCTAAAACTAATCCCCAAATGCTCAAATTCTGCACAGTGAGGGACGAGTGCCTACCTCTTTCTCTAGGGTAAGGGGCTCCTCTCCTCCCCACTTCTCCTTTGGGGGATGTGTGTGCTCTGGCTATCTGTGATCCCCCACTGCTCCCAACACTCCCTGAACCTTCATGCCACCAAGTAAGCTCTGTTGGAGCACAGCTGCAGGATCTGCACTACATCCACTGGGTCACTCCTCCTGCGTGCATTCTGTGTGCCCCAGGCCACATGGGCACTGCAGTGCTGGTGCTGAGCACGGCCCCTGTCAATGTCAAACCCTGCTCTGTTACCATCACCAGGGCCCTACCCTCTGTTGCAAAATTTGGTGCATCTTTTGCGCTTCTTTTCAAGTTCAGTTTGTTTCAAAAGACTTCAGTTTCCTGGTTCCTGTTAAATCCTGGTGATGGTCATCTTTCTCCATAAGCAGCACCAGTTTGGGCAAGAATCTTCTCAGCCACTTTCTGGTGTTCCACTCATGTGCGTTGTTGACACTCAACTTCCTGTCTTGCCAGGCTATTTTGTTGAGGGTGGTCCACAAAAGCACTCACCAACCCAATATTTTGCTGTCAAGAAATACTTATTAAGAAGACAAAGTAAATAGAGATGGAGGATAAGAATTCCAAAATGTCTGTATTCCTGCCAACACACTATCATTTTCCCTCCTTTGTCTTGTCCTGTCTAGCTGGTGGGTCATATTATGGGTAGTCTTTTTCTATACATTTATGTCTAATGTTGTGTCTAGATCCTGGACTGGAACTTTGGCTGCTGATGGGCCTGGAAAGGGCTGAGCAACACACAGATCCCAGAGCAGGGATCAAGAGAGCAGAATGGCTCATACATGGGTTCCTTCCCCAAGCAGGAAGAGCTTTCTTAATTCAAGGTTTGGCTGAAACGGAGCAACTAAACCCAAAAAGATAATATGTAAATAGGGTGTTAATGGACACAAATTAATTCTGCATCTATAACAAATGCCATAGTGCTTCTGCAAACAGACCTTTGGGAAAGGATAACAATTAAAACAACCCCTTCAGTCAAATTTATTTGAGAAGGAGATTAAAGGCTTTTAAAATACATTCAGCTGTAAAATGGTTCCTTCAAGGAAAACCTGCCTTTTGTTTGCCTGTGGTTCTCTTGGACAGCTGCTTACTGGCAGACAAGGCAGATCTTTTGCCATAGAGAAAAGATGTATGTGTTCTGTGCACAAAGAGCTCTAGGACTCAGATGTGGAGAGAAACAGCTTCTGAGCAATTCTCAGTAGAGGCTATGGACAAAACTTCACTACTGACAGACAGGTTTGGACCTGACAGATAGTTTGGACCTTAATTTTACCCAAGTAGTAAAATTAGTATTAATAGCTCTTAGTTTATTGTTGATTTACAGTCTGGTCTGATTGCTAGACCCAGGAGTGGCCATTTCCATGAAACTTACAATTCCAATATTTTCAGGCCAATAAAATGCTCTAACAACTGAAAGGTTTTGCATTTTGTTACAGTAAAGCTTTTGTGGAGTGATATAATCTAAAGAGATTAAAAAAAAAAACAACAACAACAACAAAAAACCCAAAACAAACAAGCAAAAAACCCCACAAAACAACAACAACAACAAAAAAACACAAACAAACAAACAAAAACAAAAAAAAAACCCAAACAAACAAACAAACCAGTGAGTGTCAAGGCATAACTGCTTTGGCCAACGGACAGCATAAAAGTTAGCTTAAGTCTTACAGCTGAAGTCAGGAGCCAGAAAGCATACAACAGTTCACACAAATGACATTTAATATGTCAAAGAAGCAATCACTTCATTTTCAATACCAGCAATACTCTGTAAAGACATAATTTACTTGAAACAGAATGCTTTCATATTAAGTCAAATTACTTAAGAATAAAAATACAGATATCTTCAGCAATAACTGTAAGTGACAGTGTTTGAGTACTTACTCATTTTGAATAGCACTCAGCTCAGATGTCTGACAGGATTTAGTGCTGGTAAGTATGGCTAAGGGAAGCAGAGTTTTGGGTTAAACTCTTTGCTCCTCACTCAATGATAAGTGACACATAAGTTGGAGTGTCCAAGGCCTGAGCTCCGGTTATTTAAGCACTCAGCTTCCCAGATGAGTTGGTTTTTGTGCATCATGTTAAAGTCAGGCAGATGATGGGTCATATCACCAGCACAGGGTTGATGGGTCATATGACACTGAAATGGATTAACACAGTGTGGTGATTTCTTCTCTCTGGTAGGTTTAGAGTGAGTGATCTTCAAGGAAACATGGTCAGGTAGTAAAAATTTTCTGGGATTGACTCTCCCTGTAGTCAGTTCTTGGTGAAAAAAACATTTATTTTCAGCTACTTTCTCCTCGTATAGTAATGAAGATGTAGGATTTGGGTATTTGCCAGAAATCTGAGATGTATGATATGCATGTTAATCTAAATCCTTTACTCTATTAATCAGTGTAAGGTGTCCATAGACTGTGGTGATCCCTCTATAAACACAAAATTATGATTTACATATAGCTATACCCAAAGAAAATTAAAGCTGCAGATTAAGTCATTCAGATTTAGGAGGCGTGGATGAATGAGAGTCAGCATTATAATTCAGCTATTAAAATCAAATTTGTTCAGCTGGTGGTGTAAAGTGTGTGTCAGCCACTCCAGCATTTGACTCAGAGACCACCTGGAAATTTATGGCAGGCCTAAGATGCTAGGAATGAATCACTCTGGACAAATCCTTGGTGAAAGCTAAACTGCAGATATTGATTGAGTTATCCCACCAGTTGCCTAAGCAGAAGAACATACTGCTTCCCTGTCCAGCTGGGGCAACACCAAATAAAATTAAGCCTAGTCAGAGCTCCAGGTTAAAGATCTTTTCAAATGTCTCAAAATCTAGAAACTATACTGGTCCTTTATCCCACTGTTGCCAAATACAGCCCATTGCTATAGCGCTGTTTCTACACAGCACAACATGGTAGGTGCAAATTGCTCCATTTCAGAGGAATTGACACTTCTCTGGCAGAGTGCAGCAGACATAAAATCACATTTCTCCAAAAATTAGCCAATAAACTATCCAAAAGAATGCAGATATTCAGATTCCTGGTCTAGTTTCCTAACTTCACCATTAGCATCTGTCCTCCATTTTGATGTTCTTGGTTAACTCTTGTCTTTGAACTCCTGCCCAGTGGGACATGCTTTTAACTGATCCCCTTGAAATATTTACTTGCTGGCCTACTCAACTTTTTGAATGTCACTTTATAGCTGTAAATTATAGGAACCCAACCACAAAAAAGCATAAGATTGTACTTACTTGATCATATTGTACTTAGTTGACATTCTGACAACCAAATCAGCACCTTTAGCAGATGTCAGTTTTACAAAAGTGTAATATGTGCTGGTAAAGCAAAGTTTGGGCACACAGCTCCGAGTGCTGAGTAGAGCCGTGTGCCCATGTAAAAACAAGAATGAGACAAGCTCACACTGTTTCGACCACTTGTCTGTGCTGGAAAGGTAAACAAGTGTTAACTAAAACCACATCAAACACAGACTTGTATTCAACATAAGTAGGCACTGTCATATGTAATCAAAGATGAGTAATGGGAACTGTCTGCAGGCTCTGTGGCAGGTTTGCCTAATAAATATCCTCCATTTTCTGCAGCTTTCCTCATCTTTCCAAACAGGTCGTGGGTGAGGTATTGAAAGCCCTCAGAGCAGCATAAGGCTTTGCACAAAGTACTGCTGAGCTGTGGAGGGGGAGAGGCATGAGCAAGCAGAAGCAGCTTGGATGAGCTGGGGTGCACTCAAGAGCTGCTCAATCGTGACATTGTGCACTCTGTCCTTGCTGTCTGCAATAACTACTGATTCCATTGCAGAAATCATTTGCAAAAAGGAAACCAGCCCTTCAGCTTTTTTTGCCTATTGACACCAAATTTTCTTCTTATTCATTTATCAATCACAGCATGTTTTTTTTCTAAAATTATGGGCATCATAATATTGCTGTTGCTAAATATAGGCCAAGACTCCTTACTCACAATAAAAAATCTTCTTGTTTCTCATCAACCCCCTGCTGAAGCTTCATTCTTAACTCCCTTGTGAATCACTGAGGACACTGAAAGCCACCCTATTTTTCTCTCTTTGTGCAGAGAGCCCAGGACCTTAAAAGAGGAATTTTATTTATGCAGTGAAAGTATGGCTTATTAATGTGGCTTGGTGTTGATATATCAATTGGCTTCACCTTAGCTAACGCTTTCAAAATGAAACATCCAGCAGCAAAGAAAGTTCTGATTTAAGGAAGCTGAATGTGTTCACAACATAACACACTCACATATTTGAAATTTTAGTTTTCAACACTTTCCCTATTCTTCTCTCATATAGCATAGCTGTGATAAAATACTATTTTCAGTTAGGAGATAAGTTGTGATTTTTTTTTAGTGGAGCTTGAATGAGTTAATTTTTTCTCATCTTTAAGTATTAAACCTCACTTGATGCAAAGGAATAGCTCCATGGGCTTCACTGTAGGCAACATTTGCTGAAAGAAGGCACAGAGTACACTTAGGCTACTCCCTGGTGAATGGTGAAATAAAGCAGCAGATGGTTTATTGTGCATGAGAAGGAGGAAGGAAAGGTCCAGGTAGCATCCAGTTTTATGTAAGGTAGAAGTAGATTTTACGCACCCAATATGATCACATGATATTACAAAAAAAATCCCACTTCTAAACTCAAATGTGTTTTAAAAAGTGGAAAGAGGTTACCATGTAACTGGCAGAAAGTAGAAGACTGCTTTTATCACCAAATAGGGAAAGCCAGAGAAGCACATCCCATTACAGTGAACTATCACTAGCAATCTCATCATAATTTAATATTATTCTCTTGTAAAAAGATAGCAAATTATTAGGATTTAAAAGGATTGGTATTTCATATGTAAATATTAAAAAATCATAGCAAATAGTGAATCTATAATTGCTCTCTAATATCCTGTGTTTCTGCAGCATGGGAGTGATTTGGATGTAAGATCTGTGATAAGCAGGGCAAGAGGAACACTGCTGGTGCACAATAATTTTCAGTTTGGTTAAGGTGTTGAAAGACAGGAAGAAGATAGTTAATATGAAAATGTGCAATCTTTCAGAGTATCTTTTCTCAGAGTATCTTCTCTCATTTTACTCTCTACCTCTGATGAGCCCAGCTCCCACTTAGTGGGGCTCTGCTCTCACATTGCTGTGACTACATTTGCTTCAATAAATTACATCAAACACAAACCTACTTCTCACTGCCATCAAAAATAAAGCACCATCCTCCTTTTATGACAGAGAATCCTTTCACTCCAGGATTTCATGGGCGTGGGTAGAAAGCAGGGCCTCTGCAAAAAGGAGCTATGGGCTTCCTGGAACGCTGCATCTTCTTGTTAAAGAAAGCCTGGGCAGATTTGCTGTGAGAAACCACCATCACAAAACTTGCTGCAATCTGCTTTACCTCCCACAGAGGATAAAAGTTATACAGTCAGAGGGACTAAACTCTTTGAATTCTATCCTGTCTTGAATCTCCCATTCCACTTAAGGCAGTGAGAATCTGACAACTGAGTGTCTGCTCCAGCAACGTCTGACCTCTCCTGACATCTCCCCACTCAGGTTATTGCCCCCAAAAGGCTGTGATGAGGCAAAGAGAGCCATCTTTCCTCGGGGAAGGAACAAAGGGTGAACTAATGGTGCTGGGGTCACTTGGCTGCTCCTGTGCTCTTTACATGTTCAGGACACACAGCTGTGTAGCTGACAAAAGTCGATGAAGTCTAGTTCCCCCTTTTCTTTGTGAGAAAGCAGATGTGTCTCCTCCCTGACTGTTCTGAGATGCTCCCACCAGGAACAGTCCTGCCATCATCCTTTTAGTGTGCAGCACAGCCATTGAGGGACATTATGAGATGAGGTGGGATGCTGTGACAATAATACCCTCTGCAGCAGCTTTTTGTGTCTCATATCCCACACTGGAGCCATTGCCTTCCAAGCATGTCTAATACATAGAATCATAGAATAGTTAGGGTTGGAAGGGATCATGTAGTTCCAACCCTGCTGCGTTAGAAGTTGGAAAACTGAATATATATTTGCTTCAGCAGGCCCAAAGTCTATTAAATAAAAGAGTTCAGGGAACTCTGCCTTTCTAAGTCTGTGATCTGATTAGAAAGCATTGCTCTTAGAACTTGCACAGAGAAAACCAGGAAGAGTTTTCCATAATCAAACCCAATGATTAAATCAGGAAGAAAGCAGAATCACTTTCTGTTGATAGCAGATCTGTATCTTTTCTACAGCCATACCCACTATGAAATGAATTAAAAAGTGGATGGCTTTCTATATTTCATGTGAAGATAAAGGTAGTAAAATGGGACTTGTTCAATATGAAAGTTCACAACCCTTCTAATTAGAAGGCAAACTTTATTTCCCAAGCTGCCACGAGGAGAAATAATTTCCAAACACTCAGCAAGCCCTACTACAAAACTGAATTTTCTGTTCCTCTGTCACTTGACCAGGCACAGCATCTTCTCATCTCTCACTCTTTCGGTCGCTTCTTCTAGAGAAGCAGTTTTGGCGGAGGGTTCTAGGGGGTGGAGGGCGGGGTCCCTAATGCTGGGGTGGGGGTTTCTCCTCACGGCGGGCCGAGCCGCGGGGGCGGCAGCGCTTGTCCGGGAGCGACACCGGCAGCGACAGTGGGAGCGACAGTGGGAGCGGTGCTCGGGACCGCCCCGGCGCCCATTGGCTCGGCGGCTCCGTATGGGGCTCGGCGAGGCCCCATAAAGGCGCCCGTCCGCTCGCCCATCCGCCCATCCATCCATCCATCCATCCATCCCCGCCATGCCCTCGCCGCCGCCCGCCCTGCCCTGGCTCCTGGCCGCCTGCTGCCTCTGCGCCCTCCCGCGGGGCTCAGGTACGTCCCGGCACCGGGACCGGGGGAACGCGAGACAGCTCTGGAAAGGATCGGCTCCTCTCGAGGAGCCACTCCCGGCTGGGCTCCGCGGTATCCCAACACAGCCGTGTCCCGTCCCGCAGGGTTCCCGCAGCCTTTCTCGCGCTACCGGGACGGTGTGGAGCTGCCCCCAAACCAGGTACGTCTGTCACTGGCGTCTGACAGCCATGCGACGTGCAGAGGTAGGCAAGAGACGGGGAAGGTGGGAAACGAGGCTCGTCTGAGGTAGGAAATCGGCAACGGACTGGCAATACTTTGTTAAATGCCTTGTTAAATGCCTTATTAAATGCCGCCCTTTGCCGCCCGCAGCGGCAGGTGGAACAGGGATGGGCAGGGGTGCGGAGTGCAGCAGGGTGCAGAATAGGACACCTGGGTCAGCAAAAGACGGACAGGCTAATAACAAGCCAGCCCCGAGCAAAAACACAGGTCCGAAGGTATGATAGACACACTGTTAATGTCTACTCTTTACTTTTTAAAGCAACTGGCACTGTGTTTCAGTCAGTGGATGGAAATGTCCGATCAACCCCAGGTAACTTGATTCCTGTAATGTGTTTGATCTGCTGAGACTCTCTCTTCCAGACATAGTAATTGTCCTGTGTAACCTGGCGCATCGATGTCTGCAGGTGGCAGAGCCTCTGCCAGAGAGCCAGCAGCTCTGGAGAGCAGGGCAAGTTTGTTGGTCTGTGTGCTCTCCTCCTTGTGAAGCTAATGCAGACCTAAAGAAAAGCACTTTTTCCCCCTGTTCTTGCCATGCCAGTATTATGCCAAGAGTAGCTAACACTGGAGCAAGAAGTGCCAGACAGTTCTGCAGGATTTAAAGGTCCTGTTTGGTCCTGGCTCGGTGCTTGGTGGGTGGATGTTTTTTTTCTGTGGTGCTCAGAGGAGAGGGGAGCAAGGGGAAGTTTTCACAGGTCATTTCTGCTGGCCCAAGGCTTACAAACACTTTAAAAGAAATTATCAGTATGTGAAAGATCAGCTGCACTGCGTTTAATATTGAGCCCAAGGGTCATTTTCAAAGCAGGGAGAAAAGTATTTGCAGGATCAGGAAATATTTGGACATTTTGAACATTTTGTGCTGTTTTTTTCTTTCTGAAATGTTACAGTTTTGTGAACCAAATCTTGTAGAAAACAGTTCCCAGAGTCTGTTTTTCAAGTGTCTTACTTCCTTTGAAGCTGTAGCTCTCATCTAATGTGATTGCATGCAAAAGCAAATCCCTGTCCTGTGGCAATGAGTATGGGACAGTGTATTTCAGTATATGGTTAAAGGTTATAGTACGGATTGACTGAAAGGTAGGTGAAAATGAGCATAGAATAAACATGCCACAAACCAAAGCTACCCCTAGAACTATTAGCATAGAAAACACATTTTAAATATAAGAGGCTGATTTTCATCTCTTTATAGCACCAGACTGTATTGACAACAGTTGTGTGTATTCTCCTCAAATAAAAGAGTAATTTTTCAGCTCATAATAGCATCAGTAAGTTTTCCCCTGCTCTGAGCGTTTTTGGTGAACTGTGCTCAATCTAAATTGATCTGGGATCAGAATCAAGCCTGTTTTTAATCAAACCATGTACACATGTTCTCCTAGTAAATGTATTAAAGTATTGTTGGTTTTGGTTTTTTTTCAGATCTCCAGCACTGTTTTGGATCTCTGTTATTCCATATTCAACAGCATGCATAAAAATGAGGTAAGGTGTAATCACTTGTTTTGTTCCAAAGCATCCCCTTCTTAAACTTAGAAAGCAACCACACCATGACCAACTTTCTGACATTTCTTTCCAAACAACAATGTATAATTAAATACTGTAGTGGTTTAAGAGATGTAGGAGGGTGTATAAAAGACTTTCTTCTTGTTAGTAGTTTGCATGGAATTCTTAGTTACTTTAAATTATTTATATGAAACTGCTGTTTTTTCACCAATTCAGAGCTGAAGAATCAAAACATTCACTTACAGTCAGAGCCAGTGTTGTAACCTGACCCTCAGTTTTGAATAACACAGGGTTAAATACACTAAAAATATACATAACATTGGATCCATAGCAAACCTTAGATTATGCTGAACACAGAGGTGCATGAGTTGCTTTACTGATTTTAATACTCTATTTGTGTTTGGTGGTTTTTTTTTGTGTTTCTGACTCAGAGTAAGGAGATTAAGTTGAGTTACTGAGTATTGCTCTTTTTTGTTGGTGCAGTCATATAAGGACGCACCTCAATATCAGTTCTGCTTTATATCACTTTTTTATTAGCACCATTTCATAAAGAACCTTTTCCATAAAATTCACTCAACCCCCAGGTATATGCTAAAAAGGCCAATTTACTTGTGGAGGCTGAGTCCTCTGCTGTTTCAAAACAGAAGTAGATCCTTGAAGAAAACAATAGAAAGTATTTTGAAATGCGTTTCAATATCTCTTCTTGCCAGTGTGTCTCTAGTTTATTATAATTCCAAGCATGCTTTCCTGAAGGAGTCACTAAATACTCTACAATACTGAAGCTGATTGTATAAAACAATCATTTCAGTCACAAAGTCTAATAAATGTTTTTGAGTTCACTATTGACTCTTATGCTTCCACAGCTTAGCCAATGAGGGAATGTCCAGAATAATGTGGTAACTTTGAACAGAGTCCTATTCCTAGTCATTATTTTAGTTACTAACTTTGCAAAAAATTATGTGTCCTCAAGATTGGAAGCTGAATCTCATACAATATCCTTTAAAAAAATATGAGCTACACATCTGCAATATGATTTCTAAGTGTGGTCCGAGTAAAGCAGAAGATAAAATAAATACGTAAGGTATGGAAAAAGAACTATGTGAAGTTTTACCCAGCTGACCAAATCTCATATTACATGAAGTCCTACTTTCTTAGCCCACAAGGAACCTTCAGAAGACACTACAAACATGAGTCTGTATGTAGTGAACCCAGTGAAACAGTTATGAAATCCTGCTAATGTCAGCTGAATTTAACTTTCTACATTATTTGAAATAAAAAAAAAAATCAGTCAGAATTACAGATCCTATAGAGAAGGTAGATGGGCTTTTAAGAGAAGGAATGAGGCCTCAGTGCTGTGAAAGGCAAAGTCCATGGCAATTTGGTTATAAATGAGACTTGAACCCCACCTAGAGAATTTAAAATATTTTGTGAGAACTAAGAATATTTAACATCAATGTCCAATCACTTCACTGTGTATTCCAGACTTCCACCCCAAAGATATTTAAAAGCTCAGTTTTTACCATATTTCTTCCACATAGTAATCTCTCACCTGTTATAAATTTGTTAGGATAGTTGAAAATGGAGGCTGAGTCATGAGCCAGTCTATCTTTGCTTGATGTGTAATAATCAAATCAGAACAAAGGTAGCACTCATATTGTCTCTCTGTAGTGGTCTCCTCCTTTGCACCCTTTAAAGCACCTTGATTGAGCAAGCATTTTTTTCTTCCCTAGTATTTCATAGCCCTGTAAGTTGATGTCAGTCACTCTATAAATTTTTGTCTTGCAGCTTGAACCAAAAAATCCTCTTCTTATACCCTGAACCTATTTCTTGCTTGTGTGTTTTGTCTTTTAAAACTCCTTCTCTGGAGTTCCCCACACACATGCTTTCCTGAGTTCTCACCCATCTTCACATTCTTGCCCATTACATGAGTTTGTTTCTAAGCCCACTCCAGGTAACTAAACCCACTCCCTGATGGGTGACTGATGGCTGTGGCACACAGCCATCCCATTCCTGCCTGGCTGGCAGCATACAGCCTGGCAGCTGTGTCATGGCCAGGAGGGCTCCCAAGCCAGGCTGCAGGTTAAGGGCTGCATCACATGTTGAACTTAGTCTGCTCACATAAAGTCCTGGGGAAAGTTTCTATTCCTTTAAGTAAGACTGAGTAGAAAAATGAGCAATTTTCTGAAGAACAAAGAGAGCAGGGGAAGGCTTAAACCCCTCAATCTTTCCTGGGTTAAAACCAAGGGCAGTCTGAAAGGTGAAGAGCAGCCCCATTTTAACAAGATAAGAGCTATCAGTACAATTCAAGCCTGAGGAGTGGAGCTCCAGGCTGAGCTCTGCTTCACCCCCCAGTGCACAGCTGCACTTTGCTGTACAGCAGGGGAAGCCTGTTGAATGATGGTAATGAACAGAGTAACTTCCAGGCAAGGCTTCACATCAGTCTTTTAAAAAATCCATTTGCTGCTGTTCTTACATCTGTCTGTGATAAGTGTAAGGTTGTCTCTCTTCCCACATGGAGTGCACCAACCTCATCAATAACAGAGGGTCACTGTAACAACCCAAACCATGCTGGCATCTTGATTAACGTACAGTGTCCACTTGCAGGAATCACAGACTGCTTCTGCAAAGTTTACAAAGAAGGTATGTAAATATGAAGACAAGCAGTGGCAGTAGCAGTGGATAGGGAAGTATGTCGCTTTCCTTGTTTCTTTTAAAGTCAGCTGGGTTTTTTCCAGTGGTTGGGAAGTGATCTGTGCTGACCCTGATCATACTCTATGTGTAAAGCTGTCTTTTATATTTCTTCTAAACCCTGTGAATCTTTAATTATGTTAACCTAGTTTATTTACACTAGACAGAATGTCCTTCAGGCATTAATTTTTAATCAGCATTCCAGATAAATGGGCATTGGGGACTATCAACAACTTGTTTGCATGCTGCTGGAAAAGACCCCAAATTACCAATAATCTGATAGAATAGTAAAATTTGGCAACAGATCTATGGAATTGGGTTTAAAGTATTTTGTTATTGTTTGTGTTTGATTTTATAGGACAGTCATGGAACTCTGGGGCGGCCTTTCTTCCTTTTCAGGGTATCTGAATCTCTTTGTTTTAAAGATTCTGAATCTCAGACATTGTTATATGTTCACAGACGAGCAGCTGTTTCACAAATTCTAGCTGCAGTTGTTTTGAATAGAGGCCAAATATCCCTATGCTTGAAAGTTTAGGGAGCCATTTGCTCAAAAAGCTCTGGTTTGACTAAAAGATGACAAGATAATGAGATCTGGGGTACTGGTAGATTAAACACTTCTTTTTGTTTGAAGATATGCCTCTGCAAATGTTTTATCTTGAGCCAAATCATCCATGTGGCTTGTATCTCTGAGACTGTCAAGACGCACTGATGCTAAATAAATTAGATCAAATGTGTGCCTGAGCTGAGTGCCCAGCTGGTCTGAAAGGTCTGCCCAGAAAGCGAAGTCACACTGAATAATGGGGCAAAGCCAAAGCAAAATCATCATAATTTCTCTCACATTTTCCACCCATTGGCTTGCTGAGCTATGGCATGGTCTAATTCCCAGTGTGCTGGTTTAGAGACACTCTGATTAACACCAAACTAATTTTTAGGAATATCTTCAACACATTTTTAAAAAAATTAAAAATACTATAAAGTAGGTCACATCAGAGTAATAATTCAGCTGTCGTTTGTGCTTAATTTCAAGTTAATTGTTGTTTCAAGTGTGTTCATCTAGGTTCTTTCAGTGCTGGTATTTACATGCTCTTTCTTAGGCATGTGCCTATACTACCCCTATGAATTCAAACCCAAATCCTGAATGAGAATAATTAAAGCCAGAATGTTTAGCTTTTTGGGCAGAGGCTGAATGAAAATTTCTCATATTCAAAAGCATAACCCACCCTGCATGGGTCCCCCAGTATTTGACATGTTGTTTTAAAGAAATCTCACTGCAGTTTTATACAGTACCACCTGCATGATGGGAATGTATTTTGGTGTGCTTATAAGTCTGTAATCCATTGCTTCTTTACAATCATCTAATTATTATGTTTTTCAGCCTCGAAATGGAAGAACTATTGAAGGCAGTGGTAAGTAGGCAACCAAAAGTGTCAAGAATTTCTTCTGCCGTTTCACCAGTGATGAGCCTCATGACAAAGAAGGTACTGAGAAGCATTACAAACCTAGTACAAACCTAGGTACACACATTTTATATGGCCACTAAGAGCTGTCTTGACAGAAATGTAGGGTTTTTTCATTCCCAGAGACTTAGAGTGCACACCCTTGACAGAGGGATGGTTTTCTTTGTCATGCTTCCATACTCTAAAATAAGGTCAGCAGGGTTACAACATGGTACAAAGAGAACTGTGTGAGAGGAAAGGATTCATGTTTGAATACAAATAAAGATTTGGGTGCTTTTCTAAACCTTCAGATATAAAAATCTTCTGGTTTTAGAATCTGAAGCTATTTAATTTCTAACTTTGAAAATAACCAGATGTGCACAACTGAGTACTAAGTCATATTCAGATCAACATCTCAACAAAAAATATGATACTGTGTTAATTTGTTTCAGAATATCGTGGAATGTGAAGTTCATGGATTCATTTACCAGCTCAATGACTTGGTTTACATAAAGGAAAGAGACTTCCCATTGCACTGGTTGTCCATTATGTGACTCAGTTGTCTGAAATTTGCTGTTCCATGTAATAAATTTGCAATCAGTAATTCTTTTTGTTGTCCTTTTTTTTTATTGAAGCCCATACTAGGCTTCCTTGGGCTGTAGTCTACCATTGCCTGGTGCCAGCTGTAATCAAAGAAAGTCCATCATCTCAATATCGACAATTTTCAAATGCAACAGTGAATTTTATAACATCTTCTTTAATAGGGTCATAAATGATATGCTTGTCCTTTTGACTAGATAATATATTTCCCCATTATTTCAGAATAGGCATCCTGAACAACACTATACTAAAATCATCAGGGACATTTAATGATTTATTTTGAGTAGCTAAGTGCTCAAGTGTGATAATTGATGAATCCAAAGCACTTTGAAAGAAGAGGAACAAGTACTGCTGCTACATACATAAGTTATTTGATCAGATGATGTATTTTTTTCAGCCTTGCCTTACTGGCTATCATAAAGCACAAATGAGACACTTTTGAGAAATACTCTGAACATCTGCCCTTTTTTACTGAAATCATGCATTTGAAAATGTAGTGCAGTTAATTGTGCTTGCACTGTATGGAGTGTTTTGGTATGTGGAGACATTTATGGGCACAAAACTTTAAGTACTAAGCAGATACTTCCTTAGGAAGAAAAGAGCATAGTAAAATTGAGGGTCTGGGGATACATATGAAGCTGCAATGCCTGAACTTTGAAGCATTCCTGAAGCATTGACTTCCTCAAGCCCTTTGTTATCCCTCCTTCTCTTTGGCTACTATGGAATAGTACTGTTCCAGTAATGCTGGCACAGCTGCATGTGAACCAGATCTGGAGACACCTTTGTCTTTAAAAACAAACCCGAGATACCTGTGCTTTGTAATTTTGTGGGGTTTTTGGTGGGGTTTTATCTGGGTAAGTTCCCAGTTTGGGCTGTGTTAACAGAAGTTTGGCTGGCAATTAGAGGGATGAGTTGTTTGGCAATTGTTGATTGCATCTAAGGCAGAGTACTCAGTTTGGAGGCTCAGAATACAGGAAGGCCATGGAAAAAGTGCAGTGAGGGCCTCCAAGGTGGTGAGAACTCTATCACTTGCCCCTGAGGAGATGCAAGGACAACTGGGCTGATTCAGCCTGGAGGAAGGATGCCTTCAGGGGAATCGAATAGACCCTCCAGTGCTTATGAGGGCCATCAAGGAGACAGCTGTTGTTCAGTGTATTGTCAAATCCTATAGAAAATTATTAGCCCTTGGAAAGACTACCAAAGGGATGCTGGCTCCTCTGGCTTCTCAGATCTCTGGAAGCAGTTAGGATGTTCCTCTGGAAGAAACAACTAAGCCAAATACAAGTGGTGGGGATGCACTCTGGCAATGCAAATAAATAAGAGATAATGATTACAAATGCACTGCAATGGCACTTCTGACTTGTTTCATCTCAGAGGCCAAAGCTGAAAAGTATCAAATTTTGCTCAGTTCTACATAAGTATTTGTACTGGTATTGGCTGGGATAGTTAATTGTCTTCATAGCAGCTTTTATGGTGCTGTGCTTTAGATCTGTGACCAAAACAATGTTGATAACACAGGAATATTTTAGCTGTTGCTGAGCAGGGCTTGCACAATCTCAAGACCTGTTTCCCACCCCACCAGTGAGGCGGCGGACGGTGCACAAGGAGTTGGGAGGAGATGCAGCTGGGATAGCTGACACAAATGCCGAAGAGATATCTCACACTGTATGCTGTCAGGCTCTGCCATAAAAGCTGGGGAGGAGAAAGGGACAGAAACACACACCCCCACCCCTTCAGAGTGATGGTGTTTGTCTTCCCAAGTCACAGTTACGTTATGGAGCCTGGCTTACCTGGAGATAGCTGGACACCTGCCTGCTGACGTAAAGCAGTGAATGAATTCCTTGTTCTGCTTTGCTTTACCTATTAAACTGTCTTTATCTCAGCCCACAGCTTTGCTCACTTTTACCCTTTCAATTCTCTCCCCATCCTGCTGGGGAAAGTAAACAAGATGGCTGAGGTGAAACTGAAGCAGTACTGTACCATAGGCAACTCATGCTGTGCTCTTGCAGTCAGCAAAGGCTTCCTTCACACTAAATAGGTTTCAATAATAACATCTGTTTGAGTCTTGAAACTTAAATAAAATTGATAAATAGGTGCTTATTTGCAGGTGAGAACCTATCTTATGTTCCTCAGTCATATCTGTAGTAACTGTGGCTCCTCTGTAAGAAGCAGAGAAGAGCTCTTGTTAACTGCTCAGTGGAAATCTTTGCTCCCTGGAGCAATTCAAATGTCACCTGCAAAACAGGAGAGATTAATACTATAGAAATGCAAAGATTAATACTATAGAAATGCATCTCTGGTCTGAAACTCTTTCTAAATATCCCACTGCAAAACTCACAGCAGAAATTCAGGAGTGCAGGCACAGGTGACAACAATTAGAAGCACAGAAATATTTCTGCAAAAAAAAAAAAAAAAAAGAGGTGAAAGCTCAGTTCTCACTGTCAGGCAGAGAAGAGACAAATCTAGAGTTTTATGACAAGACATTCAAAGTACTGAGTGTGTTTAGAAGAGTAAATTGGGTCCTTATCCATCCTCTTGTCATAAAAAGCAGCAAGGAGGGACACTCAATTACACCGAGAAGCAACATGTTTCAGCTGCAAAGGGGAAATTATTTTGTGGCACTTAACTCCTGAAACCAGTTGCTGCAGCTTAGAGCATGTGGTTAAGAACAGCTCAGTGGACTCTTGGAAAGGCAGGAATATTCAGGAGTGCACATCTTCGTGCCACCTAACTTGACTCAAAAATCACTTCAGGCTGGCCTAGGACTTTAAAAGCCTGACCTGCTGGAGCTGGGCTCAGCAAGACACTGCTCAGCAGAGCACACAGCAAGGGACCTGGAAATGCACTCATCTGTGCGGGAGCAAGTGCTGCCCGGCCTCACAACATGCTGCTCACCAAAGAGACAGAGCACGAAGCACAAGAGAGAAACCTTCTTGGTGCTTTAGTTCCCTCTCTCTGGTCCCTTTGTGATCTTGTGACTTGGACAGTCTCGCTCCCTGCTCAGCTCCCACAGGGAAGAGCTCACTTATTAAATCTTGAGGTGACGGCAAGCTGCGAGGGATGGCAATACTGCAGGACAGAGTCAGCATTCAGAATGACCTTGACAAAGATGCCTATGGAAAAAAAATGTACAGCTCACTGAGGATGAAAGGAAGTGATTGCACGCAGTGAGGAATAATCAATTGCAACTTTGCAGCAAAGGGGATGGGTAACTGTAGACAGTCAAATATCATAATGTTGAGGAGAAAACAAAATACAATGTGGAATGAAAGAAACTGTAGAGGCTGTTACATGGGAGGGGTTGCATTGCTGAATATAGCTAAGGCTTCATGTACAGAGCAATACAGGGGAAGAAAGAGGGGAGCAACCAGCAAAGAGGAATGGCAGAGATCAAGGAAAGTTGGAACTCTGAATGAAGTGGGGTTGATTTGCAAGAAGGAAAGTGTGAGGTGAGGAATGATAAAATGCTTCATTTCAAACTCACCATTCCTGTCAGCATTCATCAATGCCTGTGTTTACTTATTTGCTGGGATTTCAGAGTTGAGAGGTGATCCCAGTATGTCTACTTGTTGCTCATATGGCAATCATTCTTAAAACTTACTTACCTGTTCCAGACAACTCCCACATTGCAATTGTCATTCCTCTACCTTATTAAACAGGGTACAAAAGTATCTTTGAGCTGGACTGCATAAACTGTCTTTATTGCTCTGATAGATTTCTGCACTGAACTAGAAGGAGCTACTAAGTCTCCTTCAGTCATTTCTGGATCAACTTTTTCCAGTGTACAAAACCAAAAATGTGACTGATTTTATAGCAGGTTATGATTCACCACCTAAAGTTTTGACATTTCTCTGGTGCAAAGAACCTTGTACACCAAACACCATCTCCCTGTTAGGCTTCAACCTCCTGAAAGATCAATAGAGGAAGTCTGAACAAGAACATAAGGCAAACTTGAAATAAAAGAATTCTGGATATATTTACTACAAAACTTCTGCACCCCGGGATTACTACACAACCATTCAGATAGTACCTGCTGAATCATGGCACTGAAAGATGTGTACACATAAATACAGGTTTCTGGAGTACAGCTGTCTAAACATCCACCAGAAAAATACCTGAACATCGACTAGAAGTCCAGTAGATAATGCCAAAATGTAGAACGTGCATGATCTGACCTCAGAGCACCCAGATGCAATTATGTGTGATCCATCCGAAAAGAAGCTCTGTACAGTCTGCATAGTTCCACAGACTATGTATAATCTCAGATTATAACACAAATTCACTACTCTGTGACTTCCAAAAGAGCAGCACTTGGCTTCCAAGAGGACAACGGTGTTTAGGAATTGCAATATTGGGACTGGTCGGCAGAGGGCAAGGCCAGCATCAAATGTGGGATATTCAAAGCAGAGGCGCTTGGGCCCTATCCCTCTCCATGGTACGCTGGGCTTGACCAGCTCGGGTAGTGAACAGGTTCAGACATTGTGCATCCCTTGTGCTCACCAAAACAAGACTCTCTGAGGCCATAACTTGGGATGTTTCCTCTCCTTACAGAGAAGGTGAAGGTGACAAGCTTATAAACACACAAATCTCAGTGCAGAGTGAACTACAAACACCCTGCACAACCAAGACATCTGTCAACAGCATTCAGTCAGTCCTCTAGACAGGTAAAAGAAGAAGAGCTTTTCCAGGCATCATTTCACCCCCGTGCTTCCATCTGCTCACCACTTCATTGAATTGTGGAGCACCATGTACACACTTTCTCTAACGGGTGTTATTGAAGACATCTATTTTCCTTGACACCCTGGCGCCATGGTGTAACTGAGTTAGGAAAGTAACACCACATCAAGACAAATGTGTTTTGCAGCATCAGTAACAAGACAGATGCCAGAGGAGCTGTGTTTTGAATGGGTTTTTTTGCTTTGATTTGTAACCAAGTCATATACCAGCCTCAGCTACAGGTGACTGAGCTAAGTTGAAAACTATACCATGAGACATGAGAACTAGTCATCTGCAAAAGTACCATGCAATTAATGTCTTGTTTCATCAAAGTAAACGAGCACTTCAGTGATCAAGAGAACAAGCAAAATTATTGCTATTGTATTTGAGGTTTGAAGAAGCTCTCCTATACTGTATTACATGAAAGAAAGTTTTTATCACAATTTCATTAGAATGACCTAGGAGCATGATTTCCATACTTACAAAGCACTTTATTAAACAGGGGCCTACTTGTGGGTATGAAGCTAAGCATCTTCACTACTAAGGTAACACCTTTCTATGTTCCCCCTCTGTGAAAAAGGGTATGGCTACTTAGCCTCAACATTTTGCTATGATATTCTGTGCATTTCTGTTCAAAATCATCCACAGTGCCTATTAATCAACCTGGATACAGCCCCAACTTTCCAACAAAGCTAAGTGCTCATTATCTGGGCATTTGTCTGAACTTTTCCCCAATGCCTCTGTTTAGAACAAATAATGATATAAATGACAATAATAGACCAGTAATAGTTGTTGAGTTTACCTTATAATCCAATAAGACACTTCATCATTGAAAAAATCTTATTTTCTGATTACATGAATGCATCAGTATTTATCAGTGTAATTACTGCTACTCCAGTAAATGTCTAAGTACTCCTCAGCATATGTTTTGCAAAACCAGGTGCCAATACTAAGTTCTGCATTTTTCCACTCTCAGAGTGGCAACACCTCTAAGGAAAAAAACCAAACCCACAATAAACCAACTTTTCTCCTTGTTCTAGCCCCAGGTTTCTGAGGATCTATAATTTCACTGTTGATGGGTTGTAAGGCAGCGGTGAAGAACCATAACTGTTTACTTCCTCTTCAGCAGCAGAACATTTGATCTGTTGGTGGCCCCTGCCAGGGCTGGTTGAAAGCTCAATGAGCTGCATTAACTTTTAACAAGCGTTGTGGAAGAAAGAATATGTCTAGAAAATATCAGTAGTGCTGTTGTGTAAGTAACAGGACAGCAGGTGTAAATGCAGAGCCAGAACAGCCAGAAAGTATCCTAACATTCTTCTTGCTTGACAAGCTTTATAGTGTAAACAAAAGAGTATCACCCAGTTCTTCCTGCCAAAAAGGGAATTACTCTTTGCTTTATTCTATTGTGAAACGCTACCTCACACAAAATTTACATTCACTTCCTGCTGACATTTATGCTGCTCTTTCCTTCATGTATCTATCTCTTATTCTATTTTTACAGCATTTTCATCTCCATTCTCACATCTCGCTGTTTTTCACCACTTCAGAACTATTTGTCTCAACAACAACTTCTGCTTGACCCTTTTCTCTGCCTGCTGCCCCAGCACAGAGCATCCTGATACAGAGGAAAAAGGCAGTGAATATGCTGTGAGGAAGAATATGCTATAAAGCAGATACCAAAGCAAGCTTCCTTTGAGAGGACCTGTTGCTTGTTAATTACAGTCAAAGTAAATTAAATGCCCCTGAATATAGGAGGGTCATTTTATTTTTTAAAGATGCAAAAACAAATATTTTTAAAAAATTATCAATCCATAGAAGAAAACCAACAGACTTTGGAGCGGAGAAGGGGGAGTAGACCCCTTCTCACATTCTTGATGACTTTGTACAATGGAAAAACACTGAATTTGTCATCTGTTTTGAGAGAATACATGGCTCCACCACTTTCTGCATGCTTTGCCCTGATAGAGACTGACTGTAATGATGGAGCAAATGCTCACTGCAGTTTTATGAGCAGTAAGGCTTTAAAGACACAAGGTTACTAACCTCTAAAGCAGAGTTATCCTCTGAGACACTGAACTAATTGCATGATGAATCTGTGCTAGATGGAAGAAAAGTTGACAGGAAAAGCAGCATGTGTCTTGACTCCTCTCCCTGCTTCACAACACTTACCTGCAACATGTTTTCAAAAGTAAGCATGTAAGCACTGGACTTTTAAAAAAGTTACTCAGGTGCTGTGCTCGGCTATTTTTTAAAATTTCATTTTCTGTTCTTCCATTCATGAGAAAGGAGAAAAGGAGACCAGTGTTGCATTCCAGAAACTTTATTACACACTTTAAAAATGCCTTAAAATTTGTAGGCAAAATCCTTGACAAAGAAGTAAACACATACAAATTAGTGGTACTGAGCCCCAGCATCCATAGGTGCACAGACCAGACCAGGAAAAGCAAGTCTCACTGGCTACCACCATAGTCTTGAGAAGCAGCAACACTTCCACTAGTTTTCTTCGGAAGGAGCTGAGAAAGGATATTTGGCATAACCCCGCCCTGAGGAATGGTCACACAGGCAAAGAGCTTGTTCAGCTCCTCATCATTTCTCACAGCCAGCTGAATGTGCCTGGGCATGATCCTTGTCTTCCTGTTTTCATGGGCAGCGTTGCCTGCCAGCTCCAGGACCTCTGCCGTCACGTACTCCATCACTGCAGCCAGGTAGATGGCAGCGCCAGAGCCAATCCTGTCAGCGTACTTCCCTCTCTGCAGGAGCCTATGGACACGGCCCACGGGGAACTGCAGACCTGCCCTGGCTGATTTGCTTTTCTTTAATGCTCTTCTAGGGTTGCCAGCCACTGTGTGTTTCTTTCCACGTCCAGACATTCTGACAGGCGAGGAGACACAGAGGGCTGGAGATCTTCAAAACACTTGGGCTACAGCTAATGGACAGCAAGAGGAGGCAACAGCAAGGTCAGTTCTGCTCTTCCACATCAGTGAGAAAGCTCGTGCTTGTCCTGAGGAAAGAGCTCACCACACACCACAGTTCATCAACAGCAGGGCTAAAATTTTAACAGTTATTACCCTTTTACAGCCTGCCTTTTAGGAAAAGGATCACATCGCAAAACCTATCAAGGGTTATTGAAGTTAGATATGAAGGGCTCAAAAGAAGACAGGCTTTCCCCTGCTACTTGGAGTGTATTTAGGATTGAGGCACAGTGGGTTTTCTTTAGCAAGATTTTTTTAAACACCACAACTGTTACCTCAAAGCTAACTTGAGGCCTGTCTCTTCTTTCAAGAGCAATCTGCTCTTGAAAAAAAAACTTGTACTATCAAGTTACAACTTCCCTCCATTTCAAATCTAAAAATGGAAAAATTCTTGCAGCCTACAGCTTGTTATACCCAAAATACCCCAGGACATTTTCATACATAGCTTTAAATTAATTCCTTAAGTGGTATTCTCTGGCTTTTATGAGACTACTACTGGAGGTCTTCAGTATCAGGAGCATGAATTGATTTGGACAGCACAATGCAGATTGAAGAATAGAAGTTACCATCTACTTCCTCATGATAAAGAAAATTCACCCCAACTAGAATACTCTTCCAACTGGAGTAGCAGAACTACTCATTTAAATAATATTTCTAGTCTGTAAGTAGAGAACAGTTAACTTCCAGCACAGCTGTTTGCAACATACAGGAACACCCATCACACATTAATATGCAGGGCTTTTACAGAGAGGTTTAACTATTTAAGAAAAATTAGAATAAGCTCTGAAAAGAAGGTGAAAAAAAGTAAAAATTAAAAAAAAAAAAAAACAAAAACACAACCAAAAACCAAAAAAACAACCCAGTCCCTAATAAAGTCCAAGCAAACTAAGCCCTATATCCTTATCCCTATTACCAAACAATACTTTTTCTAAATAATTCACAGTACAGTCATACTGTATAATAGAGGCAGCTAACTTACAAAATAACATGAAGCCCACAACCCCAAATCTTCCACAATACATTATAGATGAAAAGTACATCACATTACCTTCAAAAAGTCTTATTTTTTTCCCCAGTCTGTGCCTTGCTACAACCTGCACCCAAACACAAACAAGCCACGTAACACCTTTACCCCGGGCCCAGACTTTTTATTAGCAACTTTTTCTCCTCATCAGCGGGTCACCTGGGTAATTAATGAATCATTTACACACGTGCTTCATCTTCCTTCACCTAATCCCTGATTTGGGGCAAAAAAAGAAATACATCACAGCTGCTCAGCAGCAAATTGGCTGGGGTGAGGGAGAAGAAGGCAGGCTGCCTGCAAGGGCTGAGCCATAGCTACATTTCAGCCTCACTGTGGCACTGCCAGTTCTCTCCCACTGGCTGGAGTATTTCTGTCTGCACGCTATGTGTAAAAGCAACCCTCTTCTTCCTGTTGAAGCTTGATAAAAAAAGTACATAGGGAAAATGGGCTTTGTAAATATATTTTTAGTTGGGTGGGAGGGGGAAACTGTTTTGCTTTAGATGTGTCCTGGGTAGAGTCATGCTTTGTTCACAATGTGTCTGAGTCTCACCAAGTGATGTGATAGGGCTGCTCCTAAGATTTAGGCTTCTGCCCCCTCTTCTGGTAACTGAAGATGGGGCTCAGGGTTTACTGTGGCTCTGGTGCTGAGGGTGCTTGGCTAGTTCCTCTTTGTTCACCTGGGCAAAAATCCCACCTCAGGCAAAGGAATATTTTTGAGCAGCCTTTAAAGAAATGAGTGCTCACTTCCTGCTCATGCTCTTTCTGTGTTTATTTCCTGGCATTCAAAGTGGTTTCCAACCAGCAACATACAAGAGCCATGGCTGTGAACGGTATTTCAGCCACAGAAGTTGACTGTTAAAACCAGAGGGTACTCCCAGAAGCCCAGGCTCTGGCAAAATACTCAGACAACAAAACTGTCATGAACAGTTCAGCCTTTGTTTCTGCCTGCCAGACACCAGATGTGGGTCAGAGCCTCACAGCACCTGCATTTGTGGCACTCACCCACTTTTCCTACAAGGATGAGCATTTAGTCTAAGCTGGGTGAGGTTGAGTTTCCTGCCACCTCAGGGCATTGAACAACCAGTATGGGGTACCCTCTGCATGTCCAAACTGATGTCCTTTCAAAGCACAGCTGTCCTCTTCTCCTAATTCAGAGGCAGAAAAGGTGGCTGTGCCTTCCTTTCAATAACTCAGACTTAGCACAGGGAAAGTGGCCAGCCCACTTCAGAATAACTGACTGTTAATGGGATGCCCACAACCTGTGGCAGTGGGATTTCTAAATTTTCATTTCAGGCCCTTGCCAGAGCTGAGACAGTCCTTCTTCCACATATTCAAGCACACTCTTAAGGCCTGCTGGCAGGTTCTTTAGGGTTCTTTTATGAGGACTGAGATCTGGGTGAGTCTGAGATCTGTCCATTAGAGAACAGAGAATAAAAGGGGGAGAAGGGAGGCAGGAGCAGGTCTCTTCCCTCTGCTGTGTGTCTTTGAAAAACAAGCTGAAAAGACCTGGTTATTTCTTTGAAAGGGAGGCCTAGGTGCCTGTTTGTATGGAATGGGGTATGACCCCAAATGGATCTGGGTCACCACATCTGACACACTTTTCAGTGTTTTCTGAGTGATACTTTAACACAGACTCAAAACTGAAATAAAAGTAACTATCAAGAGACAAATTTCTGATAATATCAGTTGGCTATGATCCAACCATAACAATATGACAAGGACAGCTGATTATGCCTAATAAGAATAGATAATATAGGCTTGATTGCTTATTTTATTTTATTTTTTAACAGATCAGGGAAAGAAAATAAGAAGATAAATCAGTAGGGAAATAACACAGGGTATGAAAAACAAACAGACAAAAAAGGCTCAGTGAAGTGGAAACAAAAGTTACAGGGAATCACAGAAATAGACTGGGAGGGACCACAGTGAGTCACCGGTCCAACATCCCTGCTAAAACATGGTTTTTCTATGTTAGGCTGGAAGGGGCTTGGAGCATCCTGGTTTACTGGAAGGTGTCCACGGCAGGGGGAGTTTCGATCTTCAGGGTGCCTTTCAATCCAAACCGCCCTACGGCCCCTGACGGCCCGAGGCCTCCCACCGCCGGCACCGTCCTTATTAGGCGCTGCTGAGGCTGTTCAGCCTGGAGAGGAGAAGGCTTGGGAGAGAACTGTAGCACCCACCTTCCAGTGCCAAAAGGACTGAAAAAAGAGCTGGGGAGAGACTTTTTAGAATCATAGAATAGAACCATAGAATGTCCTGAGTTGGAAGGGACCCACAAGGATCACTGAAGTCCCAACTCCTAATGGCAATTCCAACTTTACAAGACCATGGAGTGATAGATAGGACAAGGGGGAATGGCTTTAAGGTGAAGGACAGTAGGTTTAGATTACATATTAAGAAATTCGTTGCTGTGAGGGTCATGAAGCACTGGAACAGGTTGTCCAGAGAAGTTGTGGATGTCCCATCGCTGAAAATGTTCAAGGCCATGTTCATGGGCCTTTGAGCAACCTGGTTTAGTGGAAGATGTCCCTGCCCGTGGCAGGAAGGGTTGGAACTGGGTGATTTTTAGGGTTCCTTTCAACCCAAGCCATTCTATTATTCTAAGATAATATTTTTAAAAATACACTGCATGCCTCTTGTTAATCTGTCTTTAGAGTAAATAAATTCTGTTGTACTGATGAGAGTTAATGGGTGTTAGTCCTGGAATGAGGTTTTTGCTGATTTAATGTTTCTTCTATTCTAGTGAAAACTTATGAGGACATGACTCTGGAAGAGCTAGAAGAGAATGAAGATGAATTTAATGAGGAAGATGAGAGAGCTATTGAAATGTACAGGTCAGAGCAGCTTGAAGAATTTGGCTTTAATGATAATTGGAGGGTCTTTCTTTTATATGCTTTTAGATATTGTTGAAGAGAAAGGATGTTTTTAGGATGATGGAAGAAGGGGGTTGTGGTTTTGGCTCTTGTGGAGCTTCTAAGTGTCTTTAAAAGGATAACAGTGTTTGAATTCAGTATCCTTTATCTACAGCATAGCTTTGCAGAGATAATGTGCACCTGCTGAGTGTATGGCCAGGGATCCTGAGAGCTTTGAAAATCACCTCCAGTATTTTCTAATTTTTGTGTGAATGAGATTAAGGTGCTGCAGATTTGCATAATTAGTGTTGGTTTCCCTCTATCTTGTAATGTCTCTCATGACTTTTGCCATTTAGTTTGGTAGTGTATTATCTGGAAAAGAAATGTCTAGTGAGGCCAGAAATGAGGAAAAAAAGTATTTCACAAAACACAGATTTACTTCTTGCATGTGGCTTTAGCCTATGATGCAAATACAACAGCATGTACAGTGTCATTTTGCTTTTATTGCTCTGGGGTTAGAAGAAGTTTGTAACTTGTCTCTGAAGTCTAGGCCTCAACCAGCTCCTTCAAGTTATGTTCTGTCAAAAAAATGCATCTATTCACAAGATGTCTTTTTCATTCCTGGTTATTCAGGCAGCAAAGGTTAGCAGAAATGAAGGCAGCTCAAATGAAGAATAAATTCGGGGAGGTTTTGGAGATTTCGGGAAAGGACTATGTTCAAGAGGTTACAAAAGCTGGAAAAGGTATATGGGTAGTCTTACACCTCTACAAACAAGGGTAAGATTTTCTTTTTAAACCATTAAACCTTGCACTGTCAATTTCTGGAAATGCTCCAAGGTAATTGTGTAGTTATTGTGGAACTAAGGACTAATTTTTGAGTTCTAAGAAATAAAAACAAATTAGTAATTTTAATACTGTTGAGTCAAGATTGCTGCACTTTATTCTAAAATGATGTTACCATGGCTTTTTTATACATCTCTGCAACACAGCAAGATGTGTACCATACAGCTTCCATAGAGGTAGCTGCTGCCACTGAAATATCCAAGCTCTGGAAGTTATTCTGGATCAAATGCAAGGGGCTGTGAATAGGAAGGATCAATGTGTATTTAGCTTGGTTTCTAGTGGCATACAAATGGAGAGAGCAAGGTTTGCAGTCCTGTCACCATGACAGAAGATCTTGTCAGAAAGGTCTGTTAACGTAGCTAGATTTTTTTTGAAAGGTTATAAATACTTGCTGTTGTTCTTTGTCTCTAATTGCCTCATAGGTGTTGATCATCATTTGCATACCTTCTTCCAGGAGCAGTTTTGTTTTTATTTTGCCCTTGCTCATGCAATTTCTAAGTATCTTAAATTCATAAACCACTTTCCCGTAATACAAAGGGGATAGAGGGGAAGGTTGCATTATTAATATATTAAGACAAAAAACCCACCACACACCAGAATCTCCAGTGGTGTTGATCTCCTCTGAATGCTAGAATACAGAATTTGCTTCTGGTACTTCTGTCTTTGCAGAAAGTCATCGATCTGATATTTCTGACATTTCTTCTGGAGCTGTTTACTTTTTAAGTTGTCTCTTGTTTTCTCCTTATGTGTGTCTGTTGCTGTTCTTCGCAGAATTCCACTCTGTGCCTTAATAAATCAACATATGAGTGGGCTTGCAAAGAAGTTCAGAGACGTGAAATTCATCAAAGCTATCTCTACCACCTGCATTCCCAACTACCCTGATAAGAACCTGCCCACGATATTTGTGTACCTGGAGGGAGACATCAAAGCTCAGTTCATTGGGCCTTTGGTGTTTGGTGGCATGAACTTGACAAGGGATGGTGAGTGTCTGCATCTCTGCTCTTCCAAAGGAAAAGCAAAACTGTATTGCTGGGAATGAGAGAAATGAGGCTTAGGAGAAGGGTGGTACTGAAAATGATATTAGATTTTTTTTTCCCACCCCTATGGCTCAGCCACATGACTGTTTTGTAAAAGCAGTGATAGGCCAACATGTAGGTATTTGTCTTGTGTGTGCAAGTATTTTTGCCCTGTGTTGGGTGAAACAAATTTTGCTGGATATATTAAGGTAAACAGTTCCCATGCATGTTCTTAGGGTGTCTTGGACATGAACGACTGCCCTTGCCTGCAGTGACATGATAATCTGTGCACGTGCCCACTGGATTGCAGGGCTCCTTGTTTCATTTTTAAGATGATGGCATATGTTTGTCTGTTGTCCCTGACTGAATCATCTTAATTCAGTCATCACAGAAAGCTGTGTACTGAAATTTTGGCACTTTTATATCTTCCTTCTCCCCTAAGCACATGTGCCTTCCACTGAAGAGTAAAGAAAGTGTGAGGTTGTGCTCATTATTCTGTAATATCTGAAAGAAATTAGATTTGATGATAGGATTGTCAGCAGCAATAGGAGAACGGTTTCAACTGAATGTGTTGTATTGACTTTCTACCACTTCTGGGAAGCAATCCAGTCCAATTTGGGCCTACTGTGGGTGGTGAAGTCTCTCTTTACTGTCCAAAGGAACTAATATTTAGTGATGTAGAGGCAATGGGGTGAATCCTATTTACAAAGTACATCCATGGAAAATACCTGTAATTGAGATGTGTAAATGAAATTTCCACAATTTTTTGCCCTTTATTAAATTTATTCCCTGCCTCTTCTGATTGTGATGAGCTCAATATATGATGGGAGCAGCTGTAATGTATGAGCAGTATTCCTTCACTGGCAATGGATGTGCAAATATGTTTTCTGCCCTTTGTGGTTAGAAGGAGGTAGAATTCACTGGGAGAGTTGCTTCTAGAGCTGCTGCTCTGTATCCATCACCTCTTTTGCACTCCTGGTTGCAAGGTGAGCAGAGTGGCACTGAGGATGTCACTGGTGGGTACAGAGCAGTACCCTGACCTTTGTGCCCTGGGCTGAGACCTGTGCCAGCACTAGGGACTGGGAAAGGAGGGCTTGGCTGGAGCTGGTGTGGTAAACGGGGCAGGAGCTTGGATCTGGGTATGGAAGAAGAAGAAGATGAGGGCCCTGGTGTGGTGGTGGTGGTAGGATAATGAGGGAAGTCACCTGGGGAGCCAAGGGTAGGCTTTTTCCAGTTTGCTGCCCTACATTCATGACTCTTGTTTTGCACTGCACAGAATTGGAGTGGAAGATTTCTGAGTCGGGTGCTATCAAGACAGACCTTGAAGAGAACCCCAGGAAGCAGATCCAGGACCAGCTCATGTCCTCAATCAGGGCGTGTGTCCCAGCCAGAGGGGAGAGTGACTCAGAGGATGACTAATTCCCATGTCTGCATCCGGATTGATGCAGTGCCCTTGCAGCCAGTGTTCCTGCCTCAAGCACTGGAGACACTCCTCAAGGCCTTGCTGAGCCCCAGAAGGGTAGCCTTTCAAGACATTCATTCTAGAAACCTCTAGAAACTAAAAACATTTCTGTTTTTTAAAAATTGCAGCTTCACTTAAGATGCTGAAAGACATTTTGTATAGTGAAGCCTGAGTAAATCTTACTCAAAGGTTTTAAAATATAGACGTGAATAGAAACAGGTCTCTTGTTATTATTTTCATAGTAATTTGCTACTTTTAAAAAAAATTGAAATATGAAGTGGTCATAAGTGCACTGTTTTTAACAAGCTTAAGTTGTACAGATCAAATCTAAATAGCTGTCTTAAATAATTGCTTATGGCACTTACCATCCCTTAGCCCACTGTGCTCAAACCTCTTACAGCCTGGACTTCACAGAGAGCTGGGGGGTTGGTACAATGCAGGTGCTTCTGAAGGTGGTGTGTGGTCTTCTGCAGAGATGTGCTGGCTCCAGAGAGACAACATGAGGCTGTAAGCTGGGATTCCAGGCATCTTGAGAGGGGCCTTGAGGACGGCCAGCCACTCCTGGATACTGCTGAGTGCCGAATTCTACTTTTGAGTTAGCAGAACTATTTTGCCTTTCAGAAGGGCTGAACTTCCTGTACCATCTTGCCTGTTAATTGCAGAATAAAATTCAAGATGGTGGTGCTCAAGTGTGAAACTGCTGATTTCTTCAACCATATCAGAAGTCAGGTGTTCTTACAGTAGTGCCATTGCCAAATGGAAGGGAGGGTGATGTTTAGGAACTGATACCTTGCTATATTAAAGACTTCCATTTTCCAGCTACAGTAATAATAATAACTGAAGCCTTAGAAGAGCATAAGCTTAAATACCACCTTGATTATAGATCTGCTGACATTTGGAGCTGCTTGATTATTTTGGGTTGGATTTAATGTCCACCTACTCTTTCAGATGGTCTACACTCAGGCTAACAGTCTCCAAGGACTTTTGCTAATGAGGCTGCCCCAATGACATTTTGTTATACTGCTGGTGGATTCTGTGGGTGGATGGTACAATACTCAATAAGCAGCAATACTTAAACAATTTTTTTATTAGTTTGTAGTGACTTTCAAGCATGATTCCTGCACTCTGAGACAAACCAGTGTGTAGTCCAAACAACAGCTAACCATTCCTTCAGGTGAGGATGTAAGATCCTGACGGAGAGCTTCCTCTTTGAGATGTGAATGGTGATTTGAGTTTCACTTGTCTCCTTTCTTTTCTCTTAGGTGTTTTTTGACAGAGTACATAAAATATTAATTTTGTGCAAGTGAGCCAAATGCAGCACAACAGAAGCTGATAGATTCTGAATTTTATTACATAGGAGCACTCTTCTCATGACACGGGACTGTCCCAAGTGCAGACTTGGTGCTTCACTGTGCTCACCTACAACTTCGTACAGTCTAGGAAAAGGATGACTCTTCTCTGAAGAAGTCTACACTGCATATTTTACTTATCTTTTGCTTTTTCACTCTGATTTGTGCTTTTGAGTGACCTCTGATCACATGGACCGCATTCCTTTTGGAAAAACTAGAGGAGAAGCTAGGGGTGAATAAAAAGGAGGGGTGGGACTTCAGACTGTTTCCTTCACAGTCTCTTCTTCCAGCAGGGTCTTAAAACCACAGTTGCCTTCCCCTTTTGTGTGTGGTCTAATGGGGTTTGTGAGCTCTTGGACAACCAAGAGGACTGAGGTCCTGAAGAGGACCAGGGCTGCATATGGATTGTCCCAGGCTGCTTAGCTGTGGGGAAGCAGATATCCTGTGCCTGGGAATGATAACTGTGGCACCCTCAGGCAGCAGTTTTGTCTTTCCTCAAAAAGAAGCAGACCTGATCTGCCTGGGAGGTTTATGCAAGAAACTGCCTTGGAGAGGGGGAAGAGTGCCTGCTCCCTGCTGTCAGGGCTACAGCAGGGGCTGCCTTGCAGTTTCATAGGCAGTTGTATTTTGGAACAGTAATTCAGGAGAAATTGAGATATTTTGACCTCCATCTTTTATCCTCAACTGCTTAATCTGCTGAAATGTTGAGGGATGCCACTGGAGGATGCCATGCTGAAAGGGGCAGATGTGAGAATCATCACAAACTAGAAGAGGCTGAATATATTGCCCAACTGATGAGACCCACATGGAGCATCATTTCAAATGGTATGTATGCTTCTCACTCTTTGGCTAGGTGTGAAAACAGCTTTTTGTAACATTATTATTTTTCCTGCCAATCATATTGCCGTGCTCAAGGCCTTTAGTAGAAATTAGGTCTCTGCAGGAAACAGATAATGAGGTCTGTTTAACCTTTTGGCAGAGCATGAGCTGTGGAAACACAGTTAAGGGAATGAGCTTTAGCTTAAAAGGAAGCTGGCTGCTAAATAGCAAACCAAAACAGCCAATTAATACACATTGCAGAAAGGCGCAATATAATGGGAAAAAATAACTGGAGAGTGTGAGCTCTCATTTGCCAAGGCTTGGGGCACTATTGCTAAATGCACTATCAATATTTTTTCAGCCTGTCAGCAGTTGGTGTCAGATCAGTGCTCACTTTTCATCGGTCTGAGAAGAGTCCTTGTCAGCTATCATGGGAGAAATCAGAGGCAGTGATCCTGTCAGCAGTGCTGAGGCTTGTGTGGGTTGCTGTCCTGCATAGCGCTGTGGGAGCATCCCTGACTCATCCCACACTGCAGCCGTGCCAGTGGGTGGTGGCAGGGGGAGAAGTAACTTTGGGCCGTAGATGGGAGCAGATGATTTGCCATTAGTGGACAGTGAGTCTGGAGTTTTTTGTGTGAAATGTAAGTGCACCACTAGTAATAAAACAGTTCTCTTCATGGTGCTAGTCTGAAGTCTGCTGCTTGGCCAGGCCATGTGGGCAGTTGCATTAGGTTTGTGGCAGGCTGCCCTGATCTGGGTAAGTTGCTGTTCTGATTTTTCTTTCCACCCAGATCTTTTATTCACAATATGAACTCACCAAACCTGCAGGGCGATGTTTTACATCAAATTCACTTGCAGAGGGAGAGCCAGGCGTTGTGCAAACAGGGCAAAGCCGTGGTTAAGCTGCTAGTTCTCCAGGTACTGAATCCAGCCACGTCCCACAGTCAGGGACCTGTGCATAGGTAGAAGCATCTGCAGGACTGTGGCTGCAGAGGGTGAAATAAAGGAGAGTCCATTGAATGGCTATGCTGTCCTGTACTTGTTTTGGCCAGGTCCTCCTTTCCCAGGGCTCAACTCAGCCTCTCCTGCCTCCTCCTTGTGGCTGTCCTATCACCTGCTTTCCCAGATAAGCTCAGGTGGATATTTGGTTGGCCTTGTTGCTGAGAACAATTTAACTCACTGGCTCAGTGGCTCACTACGAGAAAGCCAAGTGTGTGCATCCAGCTCTGTTGGATCAGTGCACAGGATGGGCACACAGTGCTAAGTCACAACTTAGCCTGACAAGTGAACCACTAATATTTGTCTTTGTGGAGTTCATGAAGAAAGTCATTCTGATCTACAGTGATTCTCATGAAAGTTAAGATGCACTTTTTATTCCTGTTTTAAAAACTCAAGTTCAGAATAATTTGTCTTTATGCTCTGGAAATCTGGGGAGGTTAATCTGCTTCCTAGGCAATGAGAAATGAAACTTCTAACAGAAACGTCAGTAACTTGGAGTAGCTCTTCTTTTGCAATGGGAGTGAAATCCCTCACCTTTATATGAACACTTTGCTGCATATTTGTTGGGATTGGATCATGTCTAAAGAAACTTTACTCTTACTGAGATCAAAGGAGAATGCTTCCCTCTCTTTGCTAAAACTAACATATTCCCTGTCAATTGTTTGGAAGGCAGTTGAACTCATTTCTTATTACAGCCTATTATAAATCACTCCTCATTTCAATCTCATTTAGTTAATTCAGTCATCAAAGGGTTGTAGGAGGCATAAAGTATTTTATTGATGTATTTAGCTCTTCACAGAATTAAAAAGAAGTATTGAACTTCTTAGATCTCTTTACTTGCAGATGGCTCTTGTGATGCAGGAAAAAGCTTCATTCCCTCCTGCAGAAGGCAGAACCATTAAAAATGAAAATGAAGCAGCAAGAGACTCTCACCAAGAGATTCTCTCCAGGCTTCTGTGGGAGACTGATGAACAATATAACTTGTTTTCATATACCATGTTAAAAAATTCATCTCTTGACAACATGCCAAATTTTTTAGGACTTCATCATATTAATTTGGATTTATGGAGCTGACTGAAGAAGCTGAGGTCTGATAAAAATGTCAGGAAAATATCAAGTCTGAAGTTGTTTCTATTTAACACTTCAAATGTTAAAATAAGGAGGAAACTATGTGATCTAAGGCAGAACAGTCCCTATAAAAGTTATTAATGGACAATGAGATGTTTGTAATTATGCATATTTGTAAGCCTCTGCTGCAATATGTCTGCTACAAAAAGTAATTCCAGTATTCCATCAAACACAAAGCTGATTCTTGTAAAGGCAAAAGTTACAGCATTTGCTAGTGAGAGCAAGTCTTGGATTTTCAGACAGCCTTTGCCTACCCCCTCAGAATCTGACTCATGCTATAGCATGTGTCATCCTGATCCCCCTCCCCTCAATATCCATGGGAATACTTTCGTTTACAAGGTGGGCAGCAAAGACAGGTACTGAACTCCTTCTTGCATGACTGCAGCTTATCCTTCTGTGAATTAGTACAGACCATTTGGGGGTGTTGGGAAACTTCATTAATTATCTGTCCATATGCAGATGACTTCTGTTAAGCTGAAAGTAGGGATATCCTGGATCCTCCAATTTGGCTGTCACTTCCTGTGGTTTAGAGGTTGGCTCAGGTGATTAGAAGAGAAATTGTGAGGGCTGCCTCCATGGCAGAGAAGCCCAGTAACAGACCCTTGCAGAGATCTGCCACAACATTAAGACATCCACTACAGTCTGAAACAAGAAAGTGCTGGTGATAAAAGGGTGCAAAGTTTTGTGGGATGTAGCAAAAGCAGGAGAACATACAAGGTGTGGAGTTGGGTCTCCTGTCTGGTAGACATCCCCAAACTTCTCCAGCTGAGGTGCATTCACTCTGATTATGCCCATCTAGAAAACTGAATTGTCCTGAGGGATGAGATGTGAACTATATCTTGTGGGGTGAACCAAGTCCAGATCAAAGGTCTCATCCTGGAAGAGCGTGAAGAAGTTTTTTTTTTTCTTGTCTTCCTTCTCCCCATGAGACAAAAGTGAAGGCAAGAGCCCTTGAGAAAGTGGAAGAGATGAAGGGCAAGAGGCACAGGCAGGATGAAAGGAGCTCAGATGGGTAGCTTAGAAAAGCAGTCTGACCATTGCTAGAGCAGAAGGGTAAAGGTGAAGAAGATAATAAAAATTTTAGAGCTTGCATTATGGTGAGGCTTCAGGAATATTTGGTGTTGGGGTAGACTGAGAGAAGCACTGTTCTCAAAAGATGGACTTTGTGTATGTAGCTGGAGACTGTGCAGGATAGGAGAGTGGATGGCAGCATTAAATCACAGAGGGAATTTCATGCAGATCCGTGAGAACTTCTTCCCTTACTTCAGTGTATAGGAATAAAAATGGTAAAGATGCATGCTCTGATCCAGAGAAATGTTGGGGGTGAGCAAGTGAGCACCACTAAGAGCAGAAATCAGGCAGGTAGAATCGATTGGTAAAAAAATAATCATGTGCAATTCAAGCCAGGAAAAGATACTGCTGTATTATTTGCCTGCTAATAAGCTGTCTTTAGCATCAGCTCAGGAAAAGCTCCGAATCTTTCAGGTGAGAGGCACTGTTATATACAGTTTTACAAGACACAGTAAGCACTCACTGCATCATAGCAGTGGAGTAATACAGCCCAGTGGGTAATACAGGCCTTCCCTCTACATTATTATGTCAAATGGCATTTTCAGTTTAAAAACACTACTGCACTGTCATTTTCAAAGTTAGCTGCTGCCCTATGCATTTGTGTTGTATTAACAGAGATATCAGTTTCATTTTAAATGCAGTTGAGTAACGATCGCATCACTGGCTTATCGGTAGCAGCCCCATGTTGAATGCAGATAGAAAAGGGAGAAGGAAAAAAAAAAAAATCTTTGTCCTTTTACTGGTAGCTGACTTAAAAAGGCTTTAAAACCTCAGGAAAAATGATGGCCAAAGGTTTTGGTGGCCCCTCTGCAAAACACACACACACATGTCCTACTCCTCTCCTGGTGGTAGGATAACCAGTGAGCACATGGACATCCTCCCAGCTAAAATACCAGCATGCTTCCATCACTCTGGGCTTCAATCAGGGGAAAATCTTTATCATCAAAGCCACACCAGCTGCAGCTATTGCTCAAACCTGTGTAAAGCACATGGGATTTCCTTACAGAGTTATCCAAGAAACTGGACCCTGGGTTGTGTGTCATGCACCTTGTTCTGAAATGCAGATAGTGCCCTGGAGATCCAGATGCTCAGTTGGATACAGGCAGGAGGAAAGTGAAAATTTTTTGCAGTTTCGACTTTCCTCCATAGAGGTCCCCTTAAAAGGCCCCAGCAGTTTTCCCTGGACAAGGGACCCCTTGGAATGGGGCACCTCCGTGCAGTGACAGAGGAGTCGCATTGTCCCCATCCAGTGTTGGTGCATTTCACTCTGTTGTCCCATCAAAAGGGGAACATGTGCAGACCAGAGTGAGGGAGGACGGGACCCTGGCTGAGAGCAAGCTGCTGGTGGGGTTCTCAGGTCCACCAGGATCCAGGGAATGCTTGGAATCACTGGCTCACCCTCCAGCTTTGCTGGCAGGGAGACAGAAACTTACCTGAAGCAGACCTTCCTGCATGAAGGAGATGATTAAAAAAGTGGATGGCAACAGTGTGGAAATCCTGAGAATGATGGGTGCCTGTCACATACCTGTGCAGAAGGACTCCCAGGCTGTTGTGATATACATTGCTCTGCGTTTTAGGGAGGACATACTAATGGATGAGGCATGGAAATGGGATTGGCTTCAGTCCTGTTATAGCTGTGGCAGCTCTTCCTTACATAAAAAACCTAGCTTCTCTGGGTCTCATATTCCTCTCCAGGAGAATTCATGTTCCTGCTTACTGACCATATATTGGTATTTCAGGTTTTTCTGTAATTTATATCTGCAGTGAGCTATGAAGCACTGTGTGAGGGTAATTGCTAAACTAGATTAGTTGTTGGTTTGTCTATTTGTCCATCTGTGCCAGGTTTTCCTGCACAGGAGTTCTCTACTCTTGCTGTACTTACAGTGAGTCTGCATGGCTTCCAGCACATGCAGATAGTTTGTGAATAAATTGTGCTATTTCACTTGTTAAAGAGCAAAAACTTTTCTAGAACTTTGTCAGTCCTGCTTTTCCATTTTATTGATTTCATTGCAATACAGCTGGCCTTCTTCATTAAATATAGTTATTGAAGGTCCTGGGCAGAAAAAACGAAAAATGTGCTAGCCCAGAAAGCAGTTCAGATCTTGTTATCATTGCTTGAAGACTGGAACAGGTGATGCTGTTTCGGGATACTTCTTCATTCAAGGGCTTGAACTCTGCTGGAGTTTTCATGAGAGGCAAGAAGAGTGAGCAAGTCCTGCAGTATAATTTCTCACAATCATGCCGGGCACGAAGTAAATGCAATTGTGCACAAGATGGCAGTGTTCTCCACGAAAAGGACCTTTCCTTCCTTCCTTGCTAAAGTGCCTGTGTGCTTTGAGACATAATCTGGCTTCAGTAAAATACCAGTGGCAGCTCTTGAGGCGTTCAGTTCTACTCTGTAAATACAGAGAGTGAGATATGCACACCATTTGTATGTTCAAATGTGTCTCACTGCAGGCACAAGTAAACTTGTCCCACAGATTTCTAATGGCTCCAGTGAATGCACCTGCTTCAGCTTGTTTTTTTCTGCATTCTGACCTGACTATTAGTGCACTTAAACCTAGTGTCTCGATTATTAACTTTGTAAGACTGTTCTTTGGGTAGAATAAATTTGCACCTTGTTGGTCACAATAGCTGACTGTGAACACTTCTGATCCCTCATCACCACAGATCCACATGTCTTGTCCACAAAAACATCACATCTAATCAGCTTCCAGAAAGAACCTGGATCCAAATCCAGAAGACTGAGGTGTGAGCTTAACTTGTGTGTAGCAAGGCAGGCACATTCCAATGTATGAGACATGTGAAAGTCTACACAGGATTGCAAGTTCCTCTTGCTATTCTTCTCTGATTTAAGATAATTTCCACGCCTTTCTCTAGTACCATCTACCCTCCTCTGGATAAACACCCGCATAAGTAGATTACTTTCACTGCATGAGCTACATTAATTATGCATTAGAACTCCCATGATTTACCAAATAGAGAGCACCATGGACCATGAGTGGACACCCCTAGACTGAGAAAACCATCTTGAGTTAAGAATCTGAGGGCTGGTGGTGTTAAGAAAGACCCAGAAACTTAAAACTAAAAGTTGTATTGAATAATGGTTTTGATTGTAAAGAATATTCATAAATAGCAACCCAAATTGATCAGGCAACTGAGAGTCCCTTCAGGAATCTTTGATTTTCTGATCAGACTCAGAAGAGTCCCTGGCTTGGCATTGCAGGCTGCCACCCTGGTAGAGAGACAGGCGGAGGCACGAGAACAGAATACCTTCTCGGTCGCTGGGGACATCGGCCCCCAGCAGGCTCTGCTGAGGAGCAGCAGCACTCCCAGTCTCCTGTCAGCTGAGCCACCTGCATGGATGCAGGATGTTGCCGCACATCAGCCAGCGCTGCCTATCCCACTGCAGCTCTGCTCCCTGGGAACTCTGTGGAGGCACTGGAGGGGAGCAGAGCACCAGAATCTGCCATCTCCTCCAGCAAAAACTGATTTCTAGACTTGGTGAGGGCACATCAAGGTACAGTCCTCTGCGTTGCTCAGTAATTGAGGATTAGGCACCCTCCTTCTGCATGAACAGTGGTGCATAATCGTTTGAGGAGCTTTTTAGTGTCTGTCCCTCATGAACAGACCAGGAGTGATTTTAGACCTAATGTGATACCTCTTATAACGTTTTTGTCCCAGATCTCTGCTATAGGTGGTGATTCAGCATCTCTTCATGGGTTCACTTTCCTCTGATCTTTCTGAAGACACACTTTTTCATAACAGTATTGCTCTGTAACTTTGTTTACAGATGAAGTCAAACCCCATTTTTTATGGCTAAAGACCATCAAGTATGTTGATGAGGAAGAAATAAAACCTGGATGGTTTAGAAATGAGAGCTGGACTCTGGCTAGGGACACTAAGAAATGGCCAAAGAGACCCCAACTAGAACTGCTGGAGCACACAGCATCCCATTAATAATGAGAGTGACAGGGTAGACATCATATCTTACAGTCCAGGGAGGATGTATGGTCTCAAGTCTTAGGATCTAATGCTGTGCTTTGCAGAGCTGTAGTGTTGTTCTATGAGATTTCAGGATTCTGTGTCTTGGTTGTCCGTTTATTGCTTGGACTGTCACTCAGAACAGAGTAAAAAAAAAAAAAAGCCAAAACATTTTACCAAGGTGTAACTGAAGTTCCTTGGAATGGACTGTCCACTTCTCCTTCAGAGCCCTGCCCAAAAGGGATTCTGCAGTTTGGGTTTCTAAGCTTGGTTTTCTAATCTGCAGTAGGCACAATCCAAAATTTATGCTATTCATGGGGAGCTGAAGGGCTCTCCAAGGGCACATGCATGACATGGGTGTCCACAGTGGGTCAGGAAATTCCTGGGTTGGGTGTGTGCAGTGCACATACAAGCCTGTGGCCTGTGCCCACAGGCAGAGCACCCCATACATCTCTATTCCTGTATGTGATTGACATTCAGTTATTAGAACCTCCACAGAGCTTTTCAAACCTTAAATAACCCAGCCTTATAATCACTCTGGGAGGTAATTAAGCTGCCTGGTTATCAACAGTAGACTGAAATGTGGAGTTGGGATCTAAATTTTGGATGAGATATACTTTTTTTTTGCAGGTCAGGTCACAAAACATTAATACAAGTACTGTGGAGCAGTATTTCTGCCTCTATCATGTCTCAACATCAATACTCGAGTTAGATGTTTAGTAAGCTCCAATATCCCAGCCCTGTTCTCAGAACATCTTCCCATAAGGCAGAATCCCAACGTATCTTGTTAGAAAAATTAACAGAACAGGATGTTTTATAAAATCTAAATTGTACCAAGATCACAGTAATTTGGAGAACATCACAGACATGTTTCCATGTCTCAATGCACTGTTAGTGTCTCTCTTTGTATCAGGTTTTAGCATAATCTGTGATGGACTGAAGTTTTTTTCTTTTTTTTTTTTTTTTTTTTTTTTTTTTTTTTGGAAACCCCCTTTTGGGTTTTTGGGGGGTGGGG